>NC_060140.1:669886262-670189856 GCF_021461385.2 Schistocerca piceifrons | reverse complement strand
TGAGGGGGATCAAGGTGGCAGGAGGTGTAGAGTATGTGGAGATGTTCGAGGAATGCGAGCAGATGGAGGAAAGGAATGAGGTCATAGAGGATCCGCGTGGGGGACGGGAGGCGTATACAGAAGGCGAGGTGGAGTGCATGATGCTCAAGGATCTGGAGGGACTTATAGAATTGGGGGGGGGGGGCAGATATCCAGGCGGGACTCGGATAACAGACGATGGGACGGATTAAGGATTTGTAGGTGTGGAGGATGGTAGTGGGGTGCTTCCCCCATGTCTGGCCAGAGAGGAGTTTGAGGAGTTGGAGGCGGTTGTGGGCTTTGGATTGGATGGAGCAGAGATGAGGGATCCAGGTGAGGTGATTGTCAATAGTGAGGCCAAGGTAGGTGAGGGTGGCTGGTGCTGCTACGGTTTCTCCCTTGTATAAGCATGTTGACATCATCAGCAACCAATCAGATAGACCCAATGTGGCGAGCGCGCGCGCGTTAAATCGACCCGGACAGCTAGCGGAGCTATTGCCCGTGACAGCATCGGTGACGTGTGGTGGCGCCAGGGAGAGGCGCCACGTTTGACACTGCCGCTCCGGCGTTGCGCATCTGTCTTTGCTTTCTTTCGATGTCCAACGCCCTCTCCCATGCCCTGTCGAGTGTGTAGTCCTGGTCTCTGTTGAAATTGTTGTTGTTTGAATGAATATCCGCCGCTTCCTTTATAACGGAGTCCCAGTATGTAGATGCATGAGCCAACACTTTTATATTTTCGAACTGTATTTTACGTCCGTTTTCTAGGCAATGCTCCGCTACGGCCGATTTGTCAAAGTCCCTTTGTTTTATATGGCGCTTTGTGCTCAGTACAACGCTCCGCAACCGTGCGAATTTTTTGTCCGACATACATGCTGCCACATTCACAAGGTACACCATACACGTCGGACACTCGAAGAGCAGTGTCGCCTTAACAGGGCGCAACATATCTCGTATCTTGGTCAGTGAACTCCTGACGACGATGGCGGAGATAGTCATCGAAATCTCTAGGATTTCATTCGAACTGACGCAAGAACGTTTTATTCATGTATGCCGTCGCAAAAGACTCCGAGGACACAGTTACATTAATATGACAGGACTGTGTATTTAGAGCGAAAATATGACTAGAAACACTGGGAGCAATCAAACAAGCCGGTCCGTTGGGCTGCCCATGTCTTGAAATACAACTCCCAGAGAAATGAATGAAGAAAATCCTTCAGGAAACATCTTCTCTTGTCGTACAAGGTTTTCTTTGTTTGAGCAGGAAAATAATTTACCGCAATCTGTCAAGTTCAGTAAGTAGTAGAGAAGTACTGGCCGAAGTGAAGCTGCGAGGGTGGGTCGTACCTAGATAGCTCAATTGGCAATTTGGTGCAGTGGCCGCAAAATGCAAGGTTCCTGGTTCGACTCCCGGTGCTCAGTTTCAGTCTTCTAGGAAGTTCAAAAAACCACACAGTCTTCTTGAGAGCGTAAGACTCATTCTTGTCCCTGCGAGATCTTCAGGAACAGTGATCTCTTCTTGAATCTGTGGTAAGGTGCTGCACGCTGAGCGGTTGAGTTAGTTGCAGGCTAGCATATTTCCACTGTTGTGGTTTTGTGAAGCTGACATGAAGCAGCAGCACGTCCGCAAAAACTGTCGTTTTGTACAACTGAGTGCACAGAGCGGATGAGATGACGGCCATGAGGAGAGCCTGGGTTTGATTCCTGTTACCACTAGTGATTTTTTTCTTGTCGGGAGGAGTACAACGGGGTGCACTCAGCCTCATGATGTCAGCTGAGGAACTACTTGACCGTTTAGTAGCGGCTTCAGGACACGAGAGCGGGGTTCCCATTCTAGTGACGCCATTGGCAGAGTTGGAACAGTCGGTACCGCCAGGGCCTGTAGACAGAGTTTAAATTTATTGGTGGGTAACTGCTGCAGAAACAAATCATTGTTGAACCACATGTGTGAAGACCGCTACAGGTAAGACGCAGACTTAGGCCGGTATAAGAGTTTCAAAAATCGGGCAACGTCGACTAATAATGACAACCATTACGACAGGCTGTCAACTTGCATCGCAGCACGTAATGTTCGTATATTGAAGTATCTGATTCTACACGGTTGTATATAGACCATCCAAGACCTCAGCAACACCTTGGGAACGTTTCTGTCGAAATAAATGAATGTGAGAAGGGTAGCGCCGAAGTCTGTGCCACTAGCGATCCAAAGCGATCAGAAGCAACGGATGCAGCAATCGTTGCAATTGAAGTGTCCTTCAGTACTCTAAACAAGAAAAGCTCGATTACAGTAACACTAAAGGTCTTCCGAGCGGGAAGGAGCGCCTGGTCCCCGGCACGAATCCGCCCGGCGGATTTGTATCGGGGTCCGGTGAACCGGCCACTCTGTGGATGGTTTTTAGGCGGTTTTCCATCTGCTTGGCGAATGCGGGCTGGTTCCCCTTATTCCGCCTAAGTTACACTATGTCGGCGATTGCTGCGCAAACAAGTTCTCCACGTACGTGTACACCACCATTACTCTACCACGCGAACATAGGGGTTACACTCGTCTGGTGTGAGACGTTCCCTGGGGGAGGGGGGGGGGGGTCCACCGGGGGGCCGAACTGCACAATAACCCTGGGTTCGGTGTGAGGTGGCGGAAGGGTGAAGTGGACTGCGGTAGTCGTCGTGGGGTTGTGGTCCACTGCGGCTGCGGCGGGGACGGAGCCTCTCCGTCGTTTCTAGGCACCTGGTTAACATACAATACAATACAACACTAAGTCAGTGTTATATATACAAATGGCTCTGAGCACTATGGGACTTAACATCTGAGGTCATCAGCCCCCTAGAACTTAGAACTACTTAAACTTAACTAACCAAAGGACATCACCCACATCCATGCCCCAGGTAGGATTGGAACCTGCGACCGTAGCGGTCTTGCGGTTCCAGACTGAAGCGCCTAGAACCGTTAGGCCTCACAGGCCGGCGTTATATATACAGCAAATAAAGTGTTTAAAGTGTTCTACAACGGTGTTCTAAGACAGGTGGTATGCAGCGTCGGTGAGTAGCCGAGGGGGTCGGAGGGGGTGTTTGGGTGGGGGGGCGTTGGGGGAGGGGGTTGCGCCTACCGACTGGGCAGTACACAGTGACAATGCCCATCTGCGTACGGCTTATGTTACTTAGCATTATTCACTAAAAACAAGATACGAGCTGTTCCTCACTGTGCTCACCAGACATAGAACTATGTGACTTCTTCCCCAGAGTGAAAAGAAAATTGAAGGGGCGAAGATTTTATAGAGTGGAGGAGACTGAAGTGGAATCGTACATGGTATTACGCGGGCTGGTCAAATTAAGGTAATCACTGCCTATGTTTGACGTCAAAGTGCGGTAACCACTCAAAGACGGCTGGTGGCAGCACTAACGGTGGACTGTATACTAAGCGTGTCGCAGGACATGGGAAACAGTGCAGCGTTGTCGTAATGAGGAAACGGAGCTGTTCATCTGACGTCCAAAAGGACATGATCACTGGCTTTCGGGCCAAGGGTGGAAGCATTTCTGACAGGTTAAAGTCTCCAGACTGTTTGCGTACAGCCGTTATTAAAGTATACCGTGCGTGACAGAATGGGGCTACCTAAACACAGCGCCGAGGCAGCTGTAGTGAACCCCAGGCCATCGACGACAGGGGTGAATGACGGCTGTGCAGATATGTGCGGACAAACAGACGTGCAACTATTGAGCAATTCACCGCCCAGATGAAGCAAGTGGCTACGAACAGTTTCTTCTCAAGGACTGTTCAGTGAACACTGTTGTGTTTGGACCTCTGCAGTAGGTGCTTGCTTCATGCGCCCGTGCTGGCTGCTGTTCATGGGCGACGACGTCTGGAGTTTGCACTTTTCTTATTTTCATTTATTTTGGGGAAAGTCTTCCCATTCTCAAAGGATATTTTTGGCTCAGAAACGGGCAGTTCGGGAAATAAGTGGTGTAAGTTCGCGAACCTCTTGTCAACTCCTGTTCCGGGTATTCTGACATTGGCCTCTCAGTTTACTAGCATACAGGGTGTTACAAAAAGGTACGGCCAAACTTGCAGGAAACATTCCTCACACACAAATAAAGAAAAGATGTAATGTGGACATGTGTCCGGAAACGCTTAATTTCCATGTTAGAGCTCATGTTAGTTTCGTCAGTATGTACTGTACTTCCTCGATTCGCCGCCAGTTGGCCCAATTGAAGGAAGGTAATGTTGACTTCGGTGCTTGTGTTGACATGCGACTCATTGCTCTACAGTACTAGCATCAAGCACATCAGTACGTAGCATCACCACGTTAGTGTTCATCACGAACGTGGTTTTACAGTCAGTGCAATGTTTACAAATGAGGAGCTGGCAGATGCCCATTTGATGTACGGATTAGCACGGGGCAAGAGCCGTGGTGCGGTACGTTTGTATCGAGACAGATTTCCAGAACGAAGGTGTCCCGACAGGAAGACGTTCGAAGCAATTGATCGGCGTCTTAGGGAACACGTAACATTCCAGCGTATGACTCGCGACTGGGGAAGACCTAGAACGACGAGGATACCTGCAATGGACGAGGCAATTCTTCGTGCAGTTGACGATAACCCTAATGTCAGCGTCAGAGAAGTTGCTGCTGTACAAGGTAACGTTGACCACGTCACTGTATGGAGAGTGCTACGGGAGAACCAATTGTTTCCGTACCGTGTACAGGGGTGAAGGCACTATCAGCAGCTGATTGGTCTCCACGGGTACACTTCTGCGAATGGTTCATCCAACAATGTGTCAATCCTCATTTCAGTGCAAATGTTCTCTTTACGGATGAGGATTCATTCCAACGTGATCAAATTGTAAATTTTCACAATCAACATGTGTGGGCTGACGAGAATCCGCACACAATTGTGCAATCACGTCATCAACACAGATTTTCTGTGAACGTTTGGTCAGGCATTGTTGGTGATGTCTTGATTGGGCCCCATGTTCTTCCACCTCCGCTCAATGGAGCACGTTATCATGATTGCATACGGGATACTCTACCTATGCTGCTAGAACATGTGCCTTTGCAAGTACGACACAACATGTGGTTCATGCACGATGGAGCTCCTGCACATTTCAGTCCAAGTGTTCATACGCTCCTCATCAACAGATTCGGTGACCAATGGATTGGTAGAGGCGGACCAATTCCATGGCCTCCACGCTCTCCTGACCTCAACCCTCTTGACTTTCATTTATGGGGGCATTTGAAAGCTCTTGTCTACGCAACCCCGGTACCAAATGTAGAAACTCTTCGTGCTCGTATTGTGGACGGCTGTGATACAATACGCCATTCTGCAGGGCTGCATCAGCGCATCAGGGATTCCATGGGACGGACGGTGGATGCATGTATCCTCGTTAACGGAGGACATTTTGAACATTTCCTGTAACAAAGTGTTTGAAGTCACGCTGGTACGTTCTGTTGCTGTGTGTTTCCAGTCCATGATTAATGTGATTTGAAGAGAAGTAATAAAATGAGCTCTAACATGGAAAGTAAGCGTTTCCGGACACATGTCCACATAACATATTTTCTTTCTTTGTGTGTGAGGAATGTTTCCTGAAAGTTTGGCCCTACCTTTTTGTAACACTGTCGTTTCCTGTTAAGAATATCAGTCTTTTTCCAGGAATTAACAGTTTCCCCTCAGTTAATATTAGACAGACATCCAATCCACATTTGCATCGCACTTCCTTGACTCTCGTGCAGAAAGGTGTGTAGTATACTGCTGCACCCATTTCCAATAAGCTACGACAAGAATTCAAAAACCGTAGCAGTAATCCATGAGCTTTCAAATCGAAACTGAAGAGTCTCCTCATGGATGATTTATTCTATACTGTCGAGGAGATCCTTGAAAAATTAAGCTGATTCGAATGTTATATAGTTGTTCGTCTAATTAAACTTATGGCTTGTCTGTTTTTCGAGTCGTATACAATTTATTTTACTTGTTATTACTTTTATATTGTAGTTTTATGTACTGACACGTTACATGACTTTGGAGATTGGCTCCTCAGTTTAGTACTACGAAAATAGATGTGTGAAATAAAAATAAAATAAAATAAAAGTGAATTTTATCCGTAGTGGATGCTGTTGAACTCCGTGACTGTTCCTTTATAGGGTATACAAAAATTTCCGCTACCTGTCACAACAAAAGGTTACTTGAAACTTCCTGGCAGATTAAAACTGTGTGCCCGACCGAGACTCGAATTCGGGACCTTCGCTTTTCGCGGGCAAGTGCTCTACCAACTGAGCTACCGAAGCACAGCTTTACTCCTGCCAGGTTCGCAGGAGAGCTTCTGTAAAGTTTGGAAGGTAGGAGACGAGATACTGGCATGAGTAAAGCTGTGAGTACCGGGCGTGAGTCGTGCTCCGGTAGCTCAGTTGGTAGAGCACTTGCCCGCGAAAGGCAAAGGTCCCGAGTTCGACACTCGGTCGGGCACACAGTTTTAATCTGCCAGGAAGTTTCATATCAGCGCACACTCCGCTGCAGAATGAAAATCTCATTCTAGAAACCTCCCCCAGGCTGTGGCTAAGTCATGTCTCCACAGTATCCTTACTTTCAAGAGTGCTAGTTCTGCAAGGTTCGCAGGAGAGCTTCTGTAAAGTTTGGAAGGTAGGAGACGAGATACTGGCAGGAGTAAAGCTGTGAGTACCGGCCGTGAGTCGTGCTTCGGTAGCTCAGTTGGTAGAGCACTTGCCCGCGAAAGGCGAAGGTCCCGAGTTCGAGTCTCGGTCGGGCACACAGTTTTAATCTGCCAGGAAGTTTCATATCAGCGCACACTCCGCTGCAGAGTGAAAATCTCATTCTGAAAAGGTTACTTATTTGTCAAACGATCGGTTTCGGGCTTGTGCCCATCTTCAGGTGTTTATACATTCATGTACATGTTTATATGCTGGAGATCACTATATAAATACAAAAAAAACAATTTCTGGTGACTAAACAGATACAAGTGGGGCTACTGTAAGTTGCAAGGCAGAGTTTGCCGAAAATATATCGGCACTTACACAGTCACCAGCAAATAATTTTTTTGTATTTATACAGTGATCTCCAGCATATAAACATATACATGAATGTATAAACACCTGAAGATGGGTGCAAGCCCGAAACCGGTCGTGTGACAAATAAATAACCTTTTATTGTGGCTAGTAGCGAAAATTTTTCTACACCCTACAAAAAAAAAAAGTTCCGCAACTGGACGTCCAGTGGTTAGGGACATAGGCCTTTTCAGATGAATCACCTTTCATGTCCCATCGTACAGATGGCCATTGGCACGTGCGGCGTGAAACGTCCGAAAACTGGAATACAGCAACAGTCGTCTGAAGGGTCATAGCCGCAGGACGGAGCGTTATGGTCTGCGGAAGGATTTCGAGGCATCCCCTGGGTGATCTCGTCATTGTGGAAGACACAGGGAATCGACAGGGATATGCATCTGTCCTCCACTACATACAGTTTGTTTGTCCTCGGTGCGATGGCCTCTACCAGTAGGACAATGCAGCGTGTCACACAGCTCCCAGTGAACGTCTGTAGCTCAAAGAGCACCAGGGAGATTTTACTGCACTCCCCTGGCCACAAAGCTTCCCGGATTCAAATCCAATGGAGTATCTGCGGGACCACCTCTATCGGGCTGTTTGCGCCATGGCTCCTCAGTCGAGAAACGTAGCGCAGCTGGCCACAGCAGTGGTGTTGACACGGCTCCACATCCCTGTGCGTAGCTTCGAAAACCACATTTACTCTCTTCCTACACGTCTCGCAGTTGTGCTGGTTGCAGAAGGCGTTTATTCGGGCTTTTGACAGACAGTCACAATAATGTTACCTGACAGAGTAAATAACGATGAAAAACATCCGAGATGAATTTCAAAAGTGGCAGAAGTGTTGTATTCGGCTTATTCTCCCAAAGGAATTAATGTCGAGAGCTTTTGTGTACCACCGTGTATACTTCCCAATCGACTATGAAACGCCGCCGCTGGAAAAAGCTGCCCCTGGCTGACTCGAAAACGCGGCACAGGGCCGGGCATGCGTGCTCCGGCTCTTTCGCACCAACTGATCACATTTACTGCGTCCGCAGCTCGTGGTCTAGTGGCTAGCGTTGCTGCCTCTGGATCACAGGGTCCCGGGTTCGATGGGTACGATACCCGGTCGGGTTGGGGATTTTCTCTGCCCAGGGGGCGGGGTGTTTGTATTGTCCTCATCATTTCATTATGATCATCTTCATTCGTGAAGGTGGCTAGATGACAGGACAGCGCAGTTGCGCGCCCCATAAACCAAACATCAAACATTTACGTCGTCGCGCCGTAGCGCCCGCGAGTTCGTAAACAAAGGGCCGGTGTCATTGTGAGTGTCCGGCGCGCCGTGGTATTTTCGGCCGGCTCTGCGCCACGGCTGCACGCTGCGTTCACGGTCGGACGTCGTGTCGGGTGACTCTGCTCTCCCTCCGGTGCCAGAAATACCCGCGAGTCGCGTCGGCGCGGCGGCCCGGCTCGGCCTGTGCCGATCGCGCGCACGACACCCGGGGAGCCTCGTTATCCAGTCCTCCCCTCCCGAGCCTGCGGCGTCGCTTAAACAGCTCAGCCCCTGCTGCACGGAAAACAAACGCCGGCGTCGCAGCCGAGTCAGCGCGATCCGCAGACAGCGGGCCCTCACTACTCTTCGTTGCCTCGAGGGCGTAAAATGCAGGCACGTCCGTCCTCTTCCGCCGTTGCCGGTTTTCATAAGCAGTTGTAAGTTGTGTACTGCAGGAGCAGGGCTCTCGTAAATACGAGAAAAACAGTGAGGGGAAGTTTTTGTAGAAAAATAAGAAATTTGTCTCGTCCCCTACTGGTAATATTTCAACTCCGCTCCACTCCATGGCTTCGTCTCACTACCCTTAATTCGTAGTAGAGGTTGTTCGAATTACTCTGCATTTTGACGTTTACATTTTGTCCGTACTACGTGAACGTTTACTTCATCTCGTAAGTAGACCAGTGAAGACACCCAGCTTTAGTTTAAAATTTTGGCTGGACTAAATAAGCACAGTGCGTCTGTTCAAGGGTATTATCCAACGACAAAGAAGCAGAGACAGGCAGATACAATGAACAGATTAAGTGAGTTCTACAAAACTGTATTCCAGGGCCGGCCGCGGTGGTCTCGCGGTTCTAGGCGCTCAGTCCGGAACCGCGCGACTGCTACGGTCGCAGGTTCCAATCCTGCCTCGGGCATGGATGTGTGTGATGTTCTTAGGTTAGTTAGGTTTAAGTAGTTCTAAGTTCTAGGGGACTGATGACCTAAGATGTTAAGTCCCATAGTGCTCAGAGCCATTTGAACCATTTTTGTATTCCAGGATTTCCGTAAACATGGCAGCACAACATCTGCCTTAAAAAAGGTAAGAGATGATCTGAACCTTGCCATGAACGCACAAGAGGCGACTACCATGTCCTTCTTAGCCTTCAGCAAATTCTTTGACGCTGTCGACTTCGACATTCTACTTGCAAAACTTAGGAGACTACATTTCTCCTAAAGTGCAGTCTCACGTCTCGCAGCACCATAAAGTCACAACGTTGGTTTGCAGTATCAGGCGTCTTCCAGGGCTTAGTATTAGGTCGTATACTCTTCTTCGTTATATGTCAGTGATGTGTCATCGGTTTTATTCTGCTGTAAATAACACATGAACGCTGATGACCACCAGTTCTGTCTAAGTGCAAAAGCAATAAACATGAAGACAACTATCGAAAATCTCAATAATGACATGTGCGCACTCTGAAAATTGTCACAGGCTCACTCGATCCTATACCCAAGCAGTACTGGTTGGTCATTCTAGGCTCATTAGAACGAATTATCGGGACTGCCTATCATCTGTAATACGTCAGCAAAGGATCTAGAAGTAATAATAGATGAAAATCTATATAGGACTGAGCACGCAACTGCAACAAGCAAGAAACCATCAGTATCTCTCCACATCCTACAAAAATACAAAAAAACTCTTTCCTCTTGACCTGAAAAGGAAACCTGTACAAATACTTATACTTCCAGTTACTGATTACAGCGATGTTATCCTGCAAGGTCCTAACGAAGGCTCACGGCACCTGGAACTGGTTATGAATACCTGCGTCTGTTATGTCTGTGATATATATGCTCAGCTATCCTGGCTGCATTCAGGCAAATGCAAAGATTTCCACATCCTCTGTCTTCTCTACTGTCTTACCAGCACGGACACTGTACCTTATACCTCTTCTCGACCTTAATGTTCTTGTCTGCATCACATGGCAGGCACTGCCGTTTCCATCAGAATAACATTATTTCTGTCCCACTCCACCGTTCAGCCAATTTCTCCAAGTCTTTCTCTGTAGCAGGAACCTGACTCTCGCATAACCTTCTGCATTACAGTAGAGGACTGAATAACATCATCGGAAGACAGTTACTGACACGTATCCTGAAGCAACAATAACGGCTACCATCGTCTGTGTATACCTTCTATACCCCTTCTTTTCAGCCAGAACTTCCTCATTTCCCAGAACCTTAACTTGTGCAATTTCCTTAAATTACCTTTCCCCAAAAATCGATGCATCAGAAAACATTTTTCAGCATGCTTAAAAAATTCTTTTTATATCTACCATTATAATTATTGTTGTTATTGTTATTACTATCATTATAATTATTATCATTGTTAGTGACAGCAGCAGTAGTAGTAGAAATGTTGCCAGTATTAACTTTGTTAGTTCATAATCATTATTATTTACTAATATTGTCACGGTAGTCATTGAGCCGTGCGTGGCTCGTGTTCCCGCTGTCACGTACTTTATACCCTGCTCCTAACTTACTTCCACCTCACTACTTTAATTTAAATTACTATTGTCACTAAATTGCTGCTTTGCCTGACCGCCACCGGCACTAGTAGCGCGTGTCGATATACCCCCTCTCGTAGTATCTTTGCTCGACTGCTATTACTTTCCAGTAGTTGTATGTCGTGGGCAGTTCCTGTCGGGGGTTCGGGTAGCGAGTTCGGGTCATCCAGTCGGTTGAAACGCGTCTGGAACGCAGTCCGGACCTGCCAGTCGGGGAGTTGCAATACGGCACTAGTGCAGTCGGGTTGCAGCAGTGAGGTCTGCGTCGACATGGCTCGCCGGACCATTGCCGCCACGTATCACTGAGCCGGGCGACGGTCTTGGTGGATCGTCGGTCGGTCGCCTAACAGACGACGCGTTTTGGCTCGCCGATCGTTCATGAATCGGCTGTGTGTGAGTGCATCGACTTCCGATTTGTCTTCGTGTGTGCTTAGTTACTGTTGGGTGTCGTTCAGGTCTTTGTGCAAATGTTTGTCAGGTTGTGTGTGTAGTTGGCGTGATTTCCTTTGACAAGTTATTGTAAATGTTGTCGGCGTACTGGCTCTGAGAGGTCGGAAGGCTTATCGGGTGACGTGTAACTGGTTATACGAGAGCTTCTTGGCCCCTTCAATTACCATCTTCCGGAACTTGGGTCGGTCTTTTCATGGTGCAGGGATGTCGTTTAGCCAGTGGGCGTGTTTCCTCTGCATGGTTGGGCTCGAGCCAGTATTTCCGCCGTTATGTGTCTGGAAGTGAGTGGGAGACGCACCAGCAGTGCAGTCGCATCGGAGCAGCAGTTGCGGACGGACCAGCAGGCAGTCGGTCGGTTGCTGCGGACCAGGGAAGATATCTCCGCGCGGTGCAGACGCTGGGTCCGCTGACGGTCCCTGCGGAGTGTCGGAGCGTTTGTGGAGCTGTCCGATCGCTACGAGCTTCGTGGTTCACCGACCCAGGACGTCGAAGCTGAGTAGTGATTTCAACTATCCAATCCACGTCCATTCATGTTGTGGTGGTTCGTTTCGGTGGTTAGCTGTTGGGGAGGTTTTCCCGTGAGCAACACCGAGTGTTTGTACATTTTTGATTGTGGATAATTACCTCCGTAACATTTTGTGTTTGAGTTCTCATGTACCGATTGGTGGCAAGCAACTCGTTTTGTCGGTCGGTCCGTGGCTGTCCCTTGGTTGGGTTCCTAAGGATCAAGTGTAGTTGGGCTCACCACCTGTCTCACCCAAGTAAACGAGGGCAGACCGACTTCCCTGGAGGCTTCTGAGTCCCGTTGTCTTCATTTTCTTTCCCACCGGTGTTTAATTATCTGTTTTCGGCTACTTAAAAATTAAGGCTTATGGTTAATTTTTTTTTAATTTTGCAAAATTAATTGTGGGCTTTCTCTCTTGCAACCTTATTCTTAAAATTATCTTTCAAGGTTAAACATTGCTGCCTTCTGCCTTTAATGGCCTTCAGCCATTGGTATTGGACCATGCATGTGTTTGTTCTATCTGATTGATATTGATGCTTTCCATTTAGCTGTGATATATGTATTTTTATTTCTTTATTTGCTTTTTTAATTGCGTTTTTTTATCTTGTTGATTTTTAAGATTTCTTGTTTTTAAACATTGTGGCCTTGTGCCTTTAAAAGGTCTATGGTAATATATTCTAAAATTTTGAAATTTAATTGTGGCCTTCAGTCTTTTGTATTGCACCATGCATGCGTTTGTTCTATCTACTTTGTTTTGAGGCTTTCCACCTAGCTGTGTTAGATGTTTTTTAACTATTTTATTGCTATCTTAATTGGATTTTATCTTGTTGATGTGTTAAGATTTATTGTACGGAGGCCTTCAGCCGTGAAAGAGTTGCACTTGGTAAAGGTTCGGCGATGTGCCGCTTTGGTTGTAAATGTGTTATTAAATTACAATAAATTACATTTCGAAGTGAATCTGACCCCAACCTTATCTGGCCCTTTCCAAAATCCTAACTACCTGTTCTGCCCAGCGGGTTTAGCGGGCGTATCATTCTTATCAGAACGTGGTTTCGCTAGTGCTTACCAACCTGATTGCGGTCAGTTTCCCTCTTGTTTCTATAGTGTGTGTGGCATCGTATTGTTTGCCTTATTATTTGAGGTGTTACGATAATGGGAGTCAGAAAGAGTCCGGGGATCGGCCTGTTAAGAAGCCCGTCTTCTTGTCGGGTTGGCAATAAGGCGCCAACCGTCTAAGGGCAGTGCTCCAGAATTGGTAGAACGTTCGCCCGCGGCCATGCTACAGCTGGTCGACGTCACGTCAGCAGTGGTCGGAGAGACAGGAGCGGCAATTCGGTTGCCTTTAAGGTTATTGAGAGCCTTCAAGACACTATTTGTGTTCTAGAGGGAACCCAACCTCGTGATAGTCAGCTGAATTGAGTGCGGGCACTGATAATCCGTTAAGTTCAGGCATTACCTTCTGGTCTTAAAGTTCTGGTAGCTCTTTGGTTGCCAACTTTGGGCATCTTGTGAGGCTTAGCTTGGTGCCTTCTACTGTGTAGGGATGTCGGGTTTCCTGGGGCATGTTTCCTCTGCATTGTTAAAGTCCGAGCTGGTACTCCGCTATTTTCGTTGCTGGCTTAGCAATGGTTCTGAATTGGTCGTCTTGCCGGACTTAGGTGGGTCTCTTCCCGGGGCAGGGATGTCGGGTAACCAGAGGGCGTGTTTCCCCTGCACGGACGGGTCCGACCGAGTGTTTCGCTTGCGTTCATTCTCGGCCACTTTTTTACAAGCTGCTAGTTAGTTTATTTCGGCATATCAGCCCCGGCTTCTTGTTTGAGTTGAGGGGGGGGGGGGGGGGGGAGGGTGGGAGGTTGACCCGTGCGTGGCTCATGTTCCCGACATCATGTATTTTACATCCTGTTTTTAACGTACTTACACCTCACTACGTTAATTTAAATTACTACTGTCACACTGTTACACAGTATATATAACTCAGGTACTAGATCCGTGTTGAAGCCGTAACATACTTGTAGCAACGTGAATTTCAGGTATACTGAAAGGCAGCAGGTCTGCGGCTAGCTGAGCCAGTTTTTTCACCTTTTGTTTTCTAAAAGATTATTCATCTTTGTTGTTAATTTAATAGAAGTTTTATCAGCAATATTCGATGTTATTTCTTATAAACAATGTATTTACTGCAATTCTTGTTCTGCAGACCAACGACTCTAATGTTTCCCCAGTAATCAACGCGACTGCCTGTCCAACAATGGGAGACTACGACTCTAGGACCACAGATTTACTTCAAACTTTGCACACCTTTACTAGGCCATCAAAACAACATAATGTCCGAGTAGTAAGGTGCGGTGCTCTGGTAATTCGAAGAAAATGGCAAGAGAAGTTTTACGAGTCTCTTACGTAACTGATGTATTTATGCATAGGTGCCGAACACTAAGAGTTCATGGGGGTCAAACGGTTAGCGTTCGAGCTGCGTAAGACGAACGTGTATGAGGCGACGGTTTGACTCCCACTCAAACCTTAATTTTGGAAGTACAAGAGTAAATTCTTTCATATTCAAAAAATTTGCACCTGCACTATTTGTTCTCCCTACATTAGTTACATCTCACCGCTACGCAGGTTAACTACCAAATGGGGCCTGCCTCTGTGTCTACAGCTCGAACTGCATGTATAAGGGATTTCGCAACTCACAACAGGCCTACATTTTCAGGAAAACTCTATGCATTTCTTCATTTACTTGTCGATCGTTATAAATATGTTTCTTCTAATAATGAAATTTGATTAAAAATAGCAAGCAGTTAAATAACATGAAATGCTCTAAAACTTGACAAAGACATATGGTTTTTTAAAAATTATGTTACCTCTCAAATGTCATATAAAATAAATAATATGACCAATGATGAAAAAATATAGATCTAAAATAAAGTTTCACAGTAGTCGAAGATCCCTCATACACGTTCGCCTTGCGTAGGTCGAACGCTAACCACTACTCTTTTTTTGATCTCAATTTGTGCGTTATTGTTCGTTGCATTTGTTCGAAGTGGAGGTCCTAGGACATCCGTTCAAGTTTATCGTTGATCCATCCACTCAGTTTAGCTACCGTGCCGGCAATTTGAACACCATGAACTCTAACGTCCGACACCTACGCAGAGATACAACAGTTACGTAAGAGACGCGTAAAACTTCTCTTGCTGTTTTCTATGAGTTGCCAGAGTAGTGCACCTTACTACTTGCAAATTATGTTGTTTTAATGGCCTACTAAAGTCGTACGAAGTTTGAAGTAAATCTGTGATCCCAACTCTCTTTGTAAGTCAGAAAGAAAACACACCTGAAAGTTTTTACTGCTATAAAACTTTGTGTAAAATATACATCTATATCTCTTGGTTTCATGGACTGCCTTATATTTGTATCTTGCAGGTGAATATCTTTTTCATTGGTGGTGAGCAACTTCGGAAAAAATCTCTTCCATTCGAATGAAATTAAGAAACGTATCCCGATCTTTAAACCTATGTGAAGTACGTTACTTCAGAGTGATGGCAGTCAATATAACATAGATAAAATATCCATCATGCATGCTGAAACTGACATTAGACACCGCTCTCTTGAACGTCTCCAGTCGCTATGAATCATTTCGAAGCTAGACTCATCACTGAAGGCAATTCGATTACAGTAAATGAGATTTCATGGCGAAGACCTGTCTGCAGACGCCCCGGACAGTGGCGGGATACCAACCTGGTTGTCACCATCCATATGGCCTAACAAACGGGAGTGATGGTCTTGGCTGCAACATCTTTTCGTAGGAGGACCCTTTGGTTGTCATCCGAGGCACCCTTCAAGGCTAGTTAGCATTGGATTACATTTCAGCAAGATAATGTCCGCCCATATACGACGAGAGTTTTTATTGCTTGTTTGCGGCCAGCAAGGTCCCAGGATCTCTCATCAACTGAGAACCTTTCGAAAATTACAGGCAATGCTCTCCAACCAGCTCGGGATTTTGACGATCTAACGCGCCAATTGGACATAATTTAGCACTATATCACTCGAGAGGACATCCAACAACTCTATTAATCAGTGACAACCCAACAGCTGCTTACGTAAGGGCGAGAGGTGCATCAACGGGTTATTGACTTATGCAATTTGTCAAGCTCTTTGTTTTGAATAAATCATCCAATTTTTCTGAAATTGTAATCATTTGTTTTTCTGTACACGTAAATCACATCTACCGACTTCCGTCACATTTGGATAATTTCTTCACTGGTGCGCTTTTTCTTTTCTATTTTTTTTATGCTAGAGCAATTTTTTTCTAAAGCTATGTTATTTTATGTTAGGCATGTACAAAATTAAAAATCTTTAACCGATTTATGTTAGGAAATGTAGAATTGTATGAAATAAAACAGCTGGGAAGAAGTCCCTCCGAAACGGAAACGCGTATTCGGGAATGGAAAAAGTGGGTAGGTGCTAAGTTGCGCGAAAAGTCTTTGTAGATTAGATGTACACTGCCAGAAAAAATATCGCAACTCTAAAAAATAATAATGTAGAGCAATGGTGTTTCGGGAACACATTTGGCTAGGTAACATATGTAAGTGATTAACATTGCGAGAAAACAGGGCAATAAACGAGATAAGACACTGCAAATGTGAAACGCTGGTACATTAGTAACTGGTATACCAACCGGAATGTTAATGCAAGCATGCAATGTACATGCATTGTGTTGTACAGGTGCTGGATGTCAGTTTGTAGGATGGAGTTCCGTGCCTGTTGCACTTCGTCTGTCAAGTAATGCCGGTTTTGAATGACGCTGGAGTTGGCGTCCGGTTATGTCCCATATGTGCTCGATTGGAAACAGATCTAGCGATCGAGCACATCGAGACAACATGCCGACACTCTATAGAGCATATTGAGATACAACAGTGGTATGTTGGCGAGAGTTATCCTATTGGAATTATTTTCTTGAATGGCAACACAGCAAGTCGAATCGCAAGATAGACGTACTGATTTGCAGTCAGTGTGCGTGGGATAATCACGAGAGTGCTACTGCCGTCATACGATATCGCACCCCAGACCATAGCTCGAGGTGTAGGTCCAGTGTGTTGGTTGCAGGCCCCCAGTTGGCCTCCTGCTAACCAACAAACTGCCGTCACTGGCACTGAGACGGAATCAGCTTTCATCAGAAAACACAACGCACCTCCACCCTATCCTCCAATGACCTCTCGTTTGACACCTCCAAAGCCGTAAATGGCAGTGATTTGGTTTCAGTGGTATGCACTCTACTGGGCATCCATCTCGAAGCTGTCCTTGAAGTAACCGATTTTTAATAGTTCGTTGTGTCACTGTGGTGCCAACTTCTTCTGAACTGCTGCTGCAGATTCAGTACGATACACCAGAGCCATACACCGAACACGATGGTCTTCCCTCTCGGCTGTGCCAAGTAGTGCGACATTACATTCTCCTGACCACCGCTGCCAGCATTCATGTACACTGGCTACATTCGTGCTGAGTCTTTTGCAATATCCAGCTTCTCGTAGCCCTATTACACGACCTCGTTCAAAATCAGTGAGGTGTTGATAATGGTGTCTTTGTCGCCTTACATCAGATCAATACGTCCAGTCTCAAAGTTAACTTAACGCTCACGACCGTTACACCGTGTACTTAAAGCAAATCTGATTTTCATCCTAGCGCGAAATTTGAATAGACATCATCTCTCTGACGTAGAAACATGCGTAGCAACTTACGTTCATGTCGCAAAACCCCTTTTTGGTGTTGCGATGTTTCTTTCCGTCAGTGTAGTTTGTGGCTAGCACTCCCGAGTGCTCAATGAGGCAAGGATTTAAAAAAAAAGTGGATTATATATGCCTTGAATATCGTATATTGGGGGACTCTGATACATGAAATTCCAAAGCCAAGAAGGCATATGAGCACAATTCATGAAGAGAGATCATTGTATCAAACCATGTTGTTCTATAGCCACAGAAGACCTCCACAACATCCACTTTCAGGCAAGGTAACATTCCGTTTTTTAAGAACTTGAATGGACCATTGGTTACTGAAGTATTCATATAATATTGATTTATATTGAATTTGTGTCACGAACCTTGATAGGGTCCTTGATAGAATTCGGAGTTTTAAAAGGAAGTTAAAGTGACGAACTGAATAACTACAATTATTGAAAGAAGTGTTATTTTTCGTGGAATGATGGTATTTGCTTTAGCATGTAGTTTTTTGTGTGAACTGCTCCACATGATAGGTTAGGTCCACAATAAAGGAACATTTAATTAAACGTTCTATGATAAGAGTTCAATTACAAGAACAATTAAAGTCATTTCTCAGAATATTAAATTTTCTAGAAAACTGTGATTACAGCATCAACACTAGACCAAACCAGTATAAAGGCCTACAACATTTCTACTTATGTAAGAGGTTTGTAATAAGTGATTTTGTGTTATTGTTTCTTTTATTCGGATATGTGCTATTATTTAATGTTGGAAGCGTTAGCCAAAAGTGCGTTGTGTGACAGAACGGTTTTAGCGACCGCGCAGTCTATAGTCTGTGCACCAATTTAACTGCAGTGAAAGTTTGTTGAAAGCAAGTCAATTACTACTGAAATATTTATGCACTTGAAATTAAGAACTACTGGAAATTATCTAAGCTGTAACAGGTTCTGGGCCACATAGACAACTCATGTTCTGTGCAATATGAAGGCTTGAATATATTCTGTGAAGACAAATAGTGTAATTGTGTTTATGGTAAGTTTAAGTATTAGCTTGATAATTATTTCAAAACCATTCTTTATCAGTAATTAAGATTTAGAAATTAATTTTGCCTAATTTCGGCTGGCAACCGTCTTTAATTTATACGACTACAGTTGTTAATTATTAAACAACCTACAGTTGGTTAGAATCCCTCTCGAATAACGTCCTTCTCTTCAGGAGACGAAATTTAGTCCGATCACTTTCCAGTGGTATACACTGTTATCATCAGTTCTAAAATCCTGTCAAAGGGGTAGCATTCCAATGTGGATTTCCTATTGTACTAACCCTCTATAATGTTACACGTTCTTCATTGCGATAATTTTACCTTGAGAGTAACACCGGTTTCTACGTGATACAGGAAACACCATAGTCTGTTCCATTTGTTAAATGCGTAAATTACTCGGACGGTGTGGTGTTGTGGTTTTTCTCCACCGTAGTACATGTTTGGCTTAGTAATTTCGTTTAGATTGGAGACGTGTTATTTTAATACAACGCTAAATTGCGCATTGGCTGTCAAGTCAACTGTCGCACGTCGTTTAGTTTATCCTCCTCGGCTCTAGTGAACTGGTTGTTACAAGAAAGGGTCGTCCTACACATCCTGGGCCTCCAAACGGTAGAGCGTAATAAACATAAACTGTCTTTATGCGCTTCGAAACTTAATGGCTTTAGAGACAGATGTGTATAACTGGGTCCGTCCCGAAGAAAATTACAGCAGAATACTGCGGCATCTGGCGCAAAAAAGATTACTGCGTCACCAACTACCCATTCCTTTCAGAAGCCTTACAAACTGAATGAAACCTAATGTAAGTCCAAGAAGACATCTTAATGCGGTCGCAGGGTGTTTGTGTGTGATACATAAGGTGGCAGCATCATGGGATGAGAAAAGTGTAACTCAATTACTGGCCGAGCAGCGAGCGCAGGAAATTGCGCTGCCGTACCTGGCAGGGCTTATTGCACATGCGCTGCGGCTCCACCGGTCTTTATGAATGCGTGGGATGTCGGCCGACGCCCACACCAGCACCTCGGCTGTTCGCTACGGCTTGCAGTTGGGTTCAGCACCTCACAGTCCCTTCCTGCGAAAGAGTTCCGTTAACGCCCTCTTTGATAACATCTCTTGAGCGTCGCCTTTCGCAAGTAGCGCTTCATGTGGCTAATGGACGAAAGGCTACTTAACATTTATGGCTAATTGGCCTGATGCAAACGTTGATATTGAGCATTACGGCTTAAATCTTGCTTTTGCGTAGCATATTCTGCCGTGGTCACGAGTAAAAGCTTGGACGTTCACGTCCAGACAATGTCTCCACGTTTCATTGGTTGATCGTTGATTGGTCTCGTATGGCACCGTTGCTTTTCCTGGTCTCTGACTGCCCGGAATTAAGGGACAGAAACTCGAGTGCATTGCTCCCGAGAGAACTTTTGAGTCTGGCGCCAACGTTACTGTTCGGGATATTGATTTTAATACTTTGTGATCCAATTAGGTAAGTTCGTGGCTTCCGCTCAGACGATAAGTTCGAACGAAGCAGTCATTTATGTGATGACATATTTGGAAGATTGTAGCAGGCGGTAAAGGTGATTGTATCAGCAATTGTAAAATTATTGCGGGAGGCTTTACAATTGTGGAATGAATTTCTGATACCTCAAAATTTTAAATATTTATTGCTGGGAAGTAGATCTGCACATTCCTCTAACAAATCATCAATTGAATCGCGACCGTGCATGCTCTTCTGTAAGAGGGTCTCTGCTCTATACGACGCAAGGTGCTCTATCAGAATTTTAACGACGTGTGCTTGACAAGTATATGTACACCTCTAACTCTCAAGTGAACTGTTTGCTTGTAACAACTAGCCACTCCCTAACCTCTGTATTAGAGATGCAGCTACCTTCGTAATTCCAACGAACAAGCCTGAAGTATTTCCTACAGTTAACAAAAACACACAGCCACTGGGTCTTGCCTCTGGGGTGTTCGTGCAGCAATTTCTCTTTTGTGGCGGTCCGAGAGCCCACAGAGAGGAAAAAGTTATTGTGCATTACAGGTAGTTCCAACGTCAGGCGTCAGATGGACCCTCCTGGCAAGTAATGTCGCACTAGGCAAACGAATCGAACGCGCGCTCTGGGTGTTTACCGCCAGTCGGGTGGGACCGTTTCGGAAACATTTGAGAGAGAAAATTGCAAATCGTCATTCATCTCGGGAACAACGACGTCTTTCGCCTAGGTTGTGAGACCTTTCTCAGTGCTTTCCAGAAATTGACGGTCGTGGAGAAGACGTCACTTTGCAGCTGTCGATGGGCAACGTCGTGTTCTGCAGCCTTATGGAGCGTCGATTCTATGACGAGCTCGATTGTAAATTTTTCGAACTACATCCAACAGTGACCAGCCGGGTGGCCACTTCCGGTGTATAGCGCGCACCTGAACCATCCACAGTGATTTTTAGGTAAGACGATACTCGGAACCTTTTGTAGATGAACAAGAAACATATAAAGCAATTACTACCAGACATCAGAAAACAAATGTGGAAAGTGAGAATCTCACAGTTTTATTTGTTTACTGCTGGAATAACGCAGCAAAGCGCCAGAACTAACGTTTCACGTTAACAGGATTCTCCTTTACGGCGTACTAGGAACTGTAAATTGATTGAAACTCGAAGAATTTTCGAACATATCCGATGAATATTGGAATGATGGATTAGATTCCCCAGGAGAAGCAATGACAAACTGAAACATTATGTCTTGTGGGATCCGACATGATTATTCTTCATTTCTTTTTCGATTTCCTCGTGGTTTTCCTGTAGCCATTTGGCCTTAAATTCCCTGCGCTTTCTGTTTGTTTCATTTCTAACTGACTTATATACCTATATTCCTGTCTTTTCCTGGAAATATTTGTACTCTTTTCTTTCACCGATCAATTGAAGTATGCCTTAGTTTAATCCGATGTTTTTTTTGTGGTTAAATTCCTTGTACCTACATTTGTCTGTCAGATTTATGTGATTGCCCTCTTTAGAGATATTCAGTACTGTCCGACTGAATTGCCTACTGCGATATTCACTATAGCAGTATTTACAGCCCTAGAGTGCAGGATGGCTATAATTAAATTTTCGCTACCTGAGAGGACTTCCAGGGAAAACGAGTGATCGTATGACAATGAAACTTTGTGTAAGCATTTTTAAGGACATGAAGAAGAAAAATAACGAATAAACTTTCGAAAGAAACACATTTTAATTTCCACGTGAAAGGCTAGTTGCTATCTGCATCCCATGTTTACGATCCAGGTTAACAAAAGTAGCTCAATGCGACGACCATCTGCCTCCAAGACAGCTTGAAACCGCTCTAGGAATATTATTTCGTAATTTTTCGCTGAACTTTTCGAACGGTTGACCGTGGAACTTTCAGCTGTCGTGACACAGCTTGTGCATGCTTGAATATCGTAAATTGCGTCCAGCATTCCAGAGACGACTCCTGTATGTAAGAAGGCCAAAGAATAGATCAGCAAACTTCAGACCATTATCCCTAACATCAGTTTTCTGCAGAGTCCCTCAACACAATCTCAGCTCGAATATAACAAATTTTCTTGAGACCGAGAAACTTATGCCCTTGTATCAGTATGATTTTAGAAGGTATCGGTCGTGCTAAATTCAGCTTGCCCATTTGTTCCTTATACTGCGAACTACGGATGACTGGCAACAGGCAGATTCCATATTTCTAGATTTCCGAAAAGCATCTGGCACTCTGCTACACTGTACTGTTAACGAAGGTAGGAGCATATTGAATAGGTTCTCAGATATGTGAGTGGTTCGAAGACTTCTTAGTAATAGAACCCAGTACGTTAACCTCTGTGTCTATCGTTCATGAGAGACAAGGGTACCGTCAGGAGAGCCCCAGAGAAGTGCGATAGAACTGCTGTTATTTCCTATATGCATAAATGATCTGGCAGCAGTCTGCAGTCTACAGTTGTTCGCTGATGATGCGCTGTGGTGTACGAGAAGGTGTCGAAGTTCAGTGACTGTGGGAAAGTACAAGATGGTTCAGAGGAATCGGTGTGAGTCACGGTGTGGAAAGAGGACCTCTCTGTATTCCTTTGATGCGTCGATACTCGCGAATAGCAGCAGCCCTTTTGCTGTTTGTTTTGATAAAACAACTTTGCGAGTAAGACTCTGCTCAACTTATCCAGACTCAAGCTGACAGTTTGCAACATTAACCCACACTGATGCTTGTGTTTCAACTCGTCGTCGCCAT
Source organism: Schistocerca piceifrons (assembly GCF_021461385.2). Lineage (NCBI taxonomy): Eukaryota > Metazoa > Arthropoda > Insecta > Orthoptera > Acrididae > Schistocerca > Schistocerca piceifrons. The sequence continues at coordinate 670,167,085 of NC_060140.1, read as the reverse complement.
ACCACAACTGGAGCCTAACAGCACATCACGACAGTAATAACAGTACTACCCTGCAACGCACGCTCTGAACTTCGTTCCTATAAAGTTCGGTCCTTTATGCTAAATAATTTTCCGTCTACACTGGTACAAGTATAGCAGGTCAGCAACTGGAAGCAGTTCATTCCATAATTAATTGGGAGTACGCATTAGGAGTGATTTAAAATGGAATGATCATATAAAGTTGATCGTCGGTAAAGCAGATGCCATACTGAGATTCATTGGAAGAATCCTAAGGAAATGCAATCCGAAAGCAAAGGAAGTAGGTTACAGTGCGCTTGTTCGTCCACTGCTTGAATACTGCTCAGCAGTGTGGGATCCGTACCAGATAGGGTTGATAGAAGAGGTAGAGAAGATCCAACGGAGAGCAGCGCGCTTTGTTACAGAATCATTTAGTAATCGCGAAAGCGTTACGGGGATGATAGATAAACTCCAGTGGAAGACTCTGGAGGAGAGACGCTCAGTAGCTCGGTACGGGCTTCTGTTGAGGTTTCGAGAACATGCCTTCACCGAGGAGTCAAGCAGTGTACTGCTCCCACCTACGTATATCTAACGAAGAGACCATGAGCATAAAATCAGAGAGAATAGAGCCCACACAGAGGCATACCGACAATCCTTCTTTCCACGAACAATACGAGACTGGAATAGAACGGAGAACCGATAGAGGTACTCAAGGTACCCTCCGCCACACACCGTCAGGTGGCTTGCGGAGTACCAATGTAGATGTAGATGTAGATGTAGAAGTAGCGAAAGTTAGGTTATAAGACCTCAGCATATTCCTTGTTTCCATATTAACTCATCCTAAACTTCAGTCGACATCACCACTAAATTGTGATCTGAGTCTATATCTGTTCCTGGGTACAGCTTACAATTCAATATCGTTTTAGGAATCTCTGTCTAACTGTTATGTCAGCCACCCGGGATCTTCCTCTGAGTCTCCAGCCTTTTCCACGTGTACCTTTTGCTAGCAACCTAGTATCATATAGTGTACCACTATCGCTACAGTCCAGTTGCACCAGCTTTCCTTACCAGATCATTCGTTTTGTTTGTCTGTCAGAATACATGCGCCGTGAAATTAAAAGACTGCCTTTTAAGTCTTTTGTCACCGTCGAAAACCGGTTTCAAGAAGGGATTCCCAAGCCATGGTTGGAAAAATTTCGTAGGTGGTGCTGACGTCACATTGTGTCAACTGAGTCGTCGAGACGCGATGATAATTGCCTAACAATCAACTTAACTGCACTTTCTATAGCCGGCCGCGGTGGTCTAGCGGTTCTAGGCGCTCAGTCCGCAGCCGCGCGACTGCTACGGTCGCAGGTTGGAATCCTGCCTCGGGCATGGATGTGTGTGATGTCCTTAGGTTAGTTAGGTTTAAGTAGTTCTAAGTTCTAGGCGACTGATGACCTCAGAAGTTAAGTCCCATAGTGCTCAGTGCTCAGAGCCACTTTCTACACTGTCTTTTTTATCACCCAGGTTAACACGAACTGAATGCTAGTAGGAAAAGTACAGAATAAATTACAACATTAATCTCAAATAACTGAAGGCCAACTCCAAAGAAAGTAAACTCTTAAACTGGTATAGTGGGCTCAGATTTGAGGCACGTTCCATCCGAACGCTAGTTCGGTGTCTTACACTCCCCATCGCCTCGCTCGATTGGAAGTACCTGAAGCACGAAGTTCATTACCATCAGCATCCAGTCCAGCTGCCAATCGTGGACTCGGCTCACGAACGTCGCAGGGCAAAAACTCCTCTGGCAGCGGACACAGTAAGGCCGCGAATCGAGTTTGCAGTCCCAGGGGCGGGTACTGCGGCCGTGCAGCCATTAAAGTTCAAGGTGAATGTCAGCCCATTGCATAAAATCCAATCACTCGCTTTGCAGGCCAAACAGGTAGGCAAGAGCGGTTCACCTTCAGCAGCTTAGCAGTCAACGTGAGCGGAACAAACGGACAGCGGGAGCGCTGGCACAATTGCGACCGGGTCACCAATATTCCGCTGTCCCGCGTGTTGGTAATAACTAGCGCGTTGTGGCTTTCCCCGTGCATACAGTAAAAGTCCGCTCCGATGACTATGAAGCGTCATAAGATCAATGGAATATACAAGCCGGCACATTGTTTGATTGCGGAGGGAACAGTTTTGTCGGGTGTTCCAGCACATTCGCGACGCAGGACAACGCTAACATATCATACCGTGAATCGAATAAAAGTTAGCTAGCGCTACGTCATAAATTTACAACATCGCAAAACGTATAGGAGAATTCGCTAATGTTGTCCGAGCTAGTCGTAATAATACGATCAATCAGAATAGGGTTCTATTGATTACCAACAAGAAATTAATTAATGGATACCTTATTTATTTTTGTAAGTCTACCACTACAGTCGTACCTTCCTTCAACAGTGTATTTACTTTTCTTACAATGTTTCAATAGGAGTTGTCTAAAGTGAAGGTTACTTTCTTGTAGGACTGTCGTTGCGTAACATTTTGTAGATTCGCAGTTACAATGTTTGTTTTGTTTCTTTGTTTCTCCGCCGGTTGCTGTGGAAAAGCAGAATACGATACTACTGTTTCATAACAGTAGGATATATGAAGAGTGTGAAATATAATTTTGTTTAGTGACTGCGAAATCTGCCGACAGGAAAATGAGACGCATTGAGGAAGAAAAAAAAATTGGTTCAAATGGCTCTGAGCACTATGAGACTTAACATCTGAGGTCATCGGTCCCCTAGAACTTAGAACTACTTAAACCTAACTAACCTAAGGACATCACACACATCCATGCCCGAGGCAGGATTCGAACCTGCGACCGTAGCGATCGCGTGGTTCCAGAATGAAGCGCCTAGAACCGCTCGGCCATCAACGGCCGGCATTGAGGAAGAGGGTAAGCTTACTTGTTTTGCTTATGTACGCTACCAAGTTAACAAAAAGGAAGTGGATTGTATGTGCAACGTTTATAGTCATGTAGGTATCAATTGTCAGTGCCTGATCTAGCGAAAAGATGTTACCGTTACAGTTCACTTACTTTCGAGTGCAATAAAGATATTCTTGCCACTGAGATACCATGGATGGGATTGACGTTTTGGGAACCTCATACGGTGGTGTAGGATTCGATGAAGCGATTTAAAGCCTGCAGATATTCAAGCTGATGGAATCTCGTCTGCGAAAATAAGACGAAAATAGTTTCTCGTGTGACACTAAACCGTCTAAAATAACGAGAGTTTACCTTGCTGCTCTGTATCTCCATGCTCCGTAAGTGGAAGGTCACGTGTTAAATACTCATAGAGAGGTATTTTTTACAAATCCTTATCAAAATGACTTTGGTCTTCATTTTTAATTAACTTTATTATTTTGCACAGATCTAATGAAGAGAATTTATATTTTAGAAATGTGATTACCATAAAGTAGAGCTTATATTTTCTCGTTGTGCGAAAAGAATTTATGTTTTAAATGTTTGTATGTCGATAATCATTAAGGAAATGTACTTATCGTTTTGGGACCAATGCGTGTCAAACATATAGTCTGTAAACATTTCAGTGGGCCTAACTGTTCTAGTTCCTTTTGGTAACTGTCAGAAGAATTCGATAGAAGCTGTGGCATTTATCACTGCTTCCTGTCCTTACGTTAAATTTAATTTCATATTCATTGTTACAAGTAAGTGCGACAAATAAGCATGAGCGTCTTTATAATGAGGTTCCACGATACTTTGTAGCGTTGCTGCGAAATTTCAAAGATAACACCATAACAGATCAACGTGATGAATTTATGTTGTTGCCAGCCACGACGCAACTGCAAGCTGCACCTTCCCCCGGGGCACCCATCACGCCACCTCCGTGTGACATTTCTGCCTTTTCAGATGGTCGTCAGGAAATATGTTGTCAGCCCTGACGCAGCTGCTCACCCCGCAGCGTCTATCACAGATGATCGTCACGAAATTTACGTTGTCAGTCCTGACGTAAGTGCTCCCGTCCCCCTACCGCCCCGCAGATCCGTACACACCAGGGAAGGTTACAACTCGTTCTCCTCTCCTCCTTAAAATAAGGAACTGTAAAAATTATGCTTCGTCTGTTATGTTTAATCAATGGACAGCAATTTTTAAAAATGTTCTGTGATAGATTAACCAAAATGCTGTAATTACAACGACATAGCCAATTATTTCAAATGAAAAAAGAATGAAAGAAAGAAAAAGTTAGACCAAAATGAACAACTCAATATGTTGTTTAAAATGTCGTAGTCAAGGATTCGAAATGAAGTTAGGAAGAATTATCACATGAATAAAAATAAAGGTCCCAGTCATTTCCATTAAGATTATTTAAAAACTTAACACGCCACGAAGTTTACAATTTTAAAGCTTTGGTCACTTTTTTAAATGCAGCTTGTTTTGGCATGAGAAAATTTAAAGTTTGTGACATCTCTTGCAGAATGCTAGGTTGGTCATGTAACTACCAAACAGATAAATGGTGACTGAATGTGAACAGTAAAAGAGAAACATATGCTGTCACTAAATGTTATATGCATGTTTTTGAGACTTACAATTTAGTATACAATTTAGTACCTCACGGAACACAATGAATAAGCTGTGTCATGTAAATGAATGAATTCGAAGAACATTTTACCGCCTGTGCGCTGTTTTACAATATGCTGGCTAAACCTAGCAGGTAACAGTTACGTCAAAAAGATGTAATACTGAAATGTAGATCTGAAAAATATGTATTTAAAATATTGTGATAGCATGTGTCTATCTTATATGATCCACCCACTTCAAACGATGAAAATGGTGGTTGCAGGTAAGAAGTAAAATACAAACAGATTTTATCATGATGTTTTGTGTGCGGTAAATGTTTTTAAAATCGACACAGACATTACTCTACTAGAATATTCCAAAATGTGAGTTATTTTTATTTTCAAACGTAAAAGTCATTTCGATTAAGATTGTTTAAAAATTAACACGCCACGCGAACTGAACCCAGGACCTTTAATTTATGATTTTAGAGCTTTGGTCACTTTTTGTGAAACTTTTTTCGGCATGTGTAATATTAAAGGTCGGCCATTTTTTGAAACACGCGAGTTGGGTCACGTAACTGCCAATCAGATAAATGGTGACTGAACGTGAACCGTACAAGATAAACATATGCTGTCACTAACTGTAATGTGTACCTTTTCGAGACATACAATTTACTATATAACTTAGTACCTTAGGCAACACAGTGAATAAGCTGTGTCATGTAAATGAATGAATTAGAAGAAAATTTTTCCACCTGTGCGCTGTTTTACAATAAATTGGCTAAAACATAAGACTTGAGTCAAAAAGACGTAATACTAAAATGCTCATGTCAAAATTCTGTACGTAACATAATGTGGCAGCACGTGCTTTTTATATCTTCCACTCACTTCAATCGGCGAAAATGGTGAATGCGGGTAACCAGTAACACATAAACAAATGCTATCACAGTGGTTTACGTACAGAACTCTATTAGAACATTCAAAATAGAGAGTTGATGTTATTTCCACACACTAAAGGAAATAAATAGATTAATATTTCAGAGATTTTGTTTTTGATTTTTTTAAAAATTAAATGCTTTTTTTTTTTAATTGAAGTGCTCCGTTATCCTGTCGAGAACTTGGTCGATATTTGTACCTGTTAGGGACTGAGCATATCTGCTTTTCCTGCAAGGATATTGGTGAGGAATTTAATTTTCGAGTAGTTTCGCTGCAGTGCACTATCGGCTCTGGACCAATAAGCTCTGGCGTCCTCGCATGAGTCGCTGTGTCCACGTTTGACTGGGTCTGGCTTTTAGCCCCTCCTGTGGCGATACATTTTCCGTAACGTTTTACCTGTGTACAGCGACGCAGGTACTCTGCAGTTAACGATGTTTTCGAGGGACCACTGTACCACAGGAAATTATTTTTTTGTAAATTCTTGGCAAACGAGAGCCCACCAGGGTGAGCGGCTCAGGGCTGAGAAAATGGGGCCCAATTTTATTACTCTACAGGTTTTGAAAAGTCTATTTCACCCTTTCGGTCCTCCCCTGTCAGAACTTATACGCTCTTACTTCTGACGCATCCAACTGCCGCTGATTTCAGTACTAAATGTATGTAAATTATATAATAGTTACGTGTAACGCTATTCGGTAAAGCAGGAAGCCCCAGTTCATTTTCTAATTTATTTTCCCTTTATGCGGATCGAGGTAGCCGATACAAGCAGCAAGCCTGAAGATATGGTCCGACACTACGCAACTTGAAATCCAAAACGTTAAGCAGATGAAGAGAAAAAAAGCCAACCTGTTATATCAAAAATACGTAAGCTGTCTGAGATTTTGCGACTCAGAATGATGTTGCTGTATGTAAAGATATAAAAGTTGCACCTCATTGTACAGATGATGGCGGTAGGTCCACTGTAAAATACTTTTTATGAACTGCAACTCTTTAAGAAGCAGCCACATTTTCTACAAGTGAAACGGTAGTCGAAAGGACAGCAAGTCCTCCCAATTCAGCCACATGATCTTCCAACCAAAGAGAAGTTCAAAGCACGACAAGCCTTCTCGTCCAAGAGGTGTCTTCTTCAACCCAAAAAATGGTGGAAAATATATCACATGCTTCTAGCGTTATTACATATTGTGCAAGTCAAAAAAGAAACGAAGGTGAACGGTCGAGCAACTTTGATTTAGATTATTGGATTGAGAATGGAAATAGCGAACTGCAACGTGTGAACAGTGTTTTTTGCCTTCGAAGAAAGTAAACCCGGTTCCGTCAAAAGCCATTTTTTACATGCAGATGCAAACCAACGAATAAAACTCACGTGAGGGATTTATGTTATTTAGAATCTAAGGGGACACTTTTCTGTTTTGTTTGCAAAGAGGGGGATTCAAACGGTTCGTCACGGTACACGGAAGATGGATGACTGGAAGAAGGTCAATATTTTGTTGAAAAGGCATTAAGAAAGTATTTCACATAGGCAAGCGATAATTTCGTTGTTAGTTTATAAAAACAAGGATGCACGTGTTGTCTTTCAACTTGTGGGTCAAACTGAGACCGAACAAAAGTATTAGAACAAATAATTGTAGTTATAACGCATTTTGCAAAACAAGATCTTGCGTTTCGGGGAAGTGATTAAATAGTCGGATTGCCCCACAATGGAAATTATTTAGGTTTATTAGCGGTAATAGTCAAATCCGATATTTTACTGCCAAACGTACGCATATTCATGCAAACAAAGAAAAGGGACGTACGTCATCTAATTGCATCAAGCATACGGGATCACATTATTCGTGAGATTAAGAATTGTAAATATTATTTTGTTTCTTTGGATTCCACTCCAGATGTATCGTATGTAGACCAACTGACTCTGACAGTGCACTGTGTCCAGTCATCTGGACCACTGGGAAGATATGTAACATTCTTGGCCATGTAAGGCAACAATATTAAGCGACTCGCCCAAAGATTAGTAGACCTTTAACATGAGAAAGACACTGACGTCAAAGATGGTCGTGGCCGAAGCTATGACAGCGCCAGCAACATGAGTAGGAAATACAACAGCTTATAAGCATTTAAAAGCACTAATTAAGAAGATAAACAAATAGAAAGAATACATTCCCTGCTTTGCACATTCATCAAATTAGGTGGTAAAGTGCCCTGCAGAACGCTTCATAGAAACGTTCTTTTTCTTCGATTTCATTGAAAACCTCTGTATATTTTTCTTTCACTTCCACTTATCGATGGAGTCTTCTTTTGAAAGCATTGGAAAAAAAACTAGGTAACAAATTCCTGGTTTCGTAAGGTTGTCGGACGGTACGTGGCCGGCCAGCGAGGACGCGAAGAAGGCACCTGTCTGTGGTTTCACCACTATCAAGCAGCTTTCGGGTGACATATCTAACAACATGCATCGAAAGATACAGTGTCATAAACAGACTAACGGAATAGTTTCGAATATGGATAAACTGGAAACGGAAATAATAACTATGGCTCGTAGAGAAATCATAGAACACTTCCAGATGGCTAACGCTTCGCTGCAGTCGCCTGTTCACGACCATAAGAAGAGAGACGCCCTTCGTATATTGTTACACGGGTACGTCCAACCAATGCGGTTCACATTTTCAGATACTGAAGCAAAAGCCAAAGAGCTGACAGGCTGTGGAGAATATGAACAACATTTCAAGACAACACAACCGAAATACTAAGTACGGCCATTACAGCAGCTGTACTACACTCGAAGAAATGGTAGAAAATCGAACACCTGGATGAAATTTTAAAATACAGGTGGTAATTATCATAAATGATAACGTGATGACTGTATTAGATAAACACATGAAAGCGTACCATCAAATGACTAGGGTGTTTAGAATACTTCGCCGGTTTAAATAAAGACTGGAAAAGATTTGGAAAAGATGAAACGTCCCCTTAGAAAAATTATACATGACTGTGCTTAAACTGACACACAATATTTTTTAGCGCAACGCAATCTGACTTTCAATAATCCCTACAACAGAATGGCCCTGACTAAATTAACCTATACGTTTCACAAATCACTTACCTCACAAAAATCTTCGTTACTCAAACTACTGCAATATAGCGAGGGCCAATACTGCTAGCTAAATAAAATATTCAAACTACTGAAGGCACTGACTTCTGATAGGCATAGTTAGCAAATGAAAGATTTTGATAGAGAACAAACAATGTATTTACCTTAAAAGTGTTCAAAAGTCATAATATATATAGCAGTTCATGACATCCATTCTTACAAATGTACTGTTTCTGATGGGCACACGTCCAGATCATCCGCTCTCAAAATTCCGCCATTTCTCTCCCCACATCCACCACTGTTGGCGGCTCACCTCCAACTGCCCAACACTACAATGGCAGTCAACAATGTAAAACTAGCCACAGACTGCACACAGCACAGCCAGTGACTTTCATACAGAGCGCTACGTGGCGTTACCAATAAGAAAACACAATCAGCCTACTTACATAGCCCCCATGCTCCCCACAAAAAAATTTACAAATTGTTTTGGGCACTGGCCAATACATATTTGTTAAAATTTTTTCATAATTACAATAACAAAGAAATCAAATGCACACATTTATTGACACAATGTTGGTCTAAAGCTAAAATTTTCTCACAGTCCATAAAGACAGTCCTGATCGTTCATCACAGTAAAATTGCAGTGTTTTTCTCAAAGTCTGAGCAGTAAAAGAAAATGTACACGGAAGTAGTGGATTTCCATGCAGTCTTGAAGAAGTAGTGTTGTCCTTCCAACGGAAAGACAGTGCTGACTCTTGACATGCAGGCAGGTAATGGGCCACAACAGAGCATCCACACACAGAGTCAGTCGAAGTTTTGAAGAATATTGGTAGGTAGGTCATCACAGAGCAGACCCACTGTAGTCCTGGTAGAGAGTATGGTATTGGTAGGCCACCAGAGGTGCAGACCCACTGCAGTCCTCGTAGAGACGGCCAGCAGCCATCTGAGTTGCGACTGTGCAGGTGCACAATCACCATCGAAGAGTCTTGCACTATATAGCAAGTCCATAAACCACCACTTGTGCACTCACAAAGTATTTGGAATTGTCCTTAGAACCAGCAATGCTGTTAACCAGTCTCTTGCTGAATTATTAACATATGTGCGAACACTAACAGTCCCTACGTCTCACATATTGTCCATATACTTTGACCAACAGAAACGTGTGCAGTGAAATGTAACTTACAAGTTATTTAATTTGGTGAACTGGTGTCAATTACAATTTTATAACATAAGAATACAATAACAAAGGTACAAAATACATCATTAAAGAAATAACAATACAGATAACATTTGTAGTAAAACAGGCTTCACAAAAGAATATAAATAACCATGCCAATCAGTGTTACAAGAATTATGACATAAGTACATACATAAAGATCAGAATAACTTTTGAAACATCAACTTCACATATGAGCAACAAAACAGAGCAGATAAATAATGTCTAAACATCTTTACAAAGTAAATAATGTAGTATTAGAAAAATTCTACAACGTAACTCTCATCAGCTAAACACATAAAGACAGAAAAAACACAAATACACAATGGTACACAAACACATAGTGGGATAACACAAGGAAAGGACAGGGTTTGTTTCACTGCAGTATTTTGCAAACAAAACTTTCTTTACTTCTTGGAGATCTCCTTTCGTTCTCCATTATTTCCAAAAAGTCCTATCTATACCTGCTTTCTGTACTTTCTTCATATAACTTCTCAATGCATTTCTTCCAATTCGTCGCAACTCATTCTCTTATATAGCCTACCCCCTCTTAAGCTAACTTAAATACACTGAGTTCCAATGCCATACTAAGGGACAAGGCAATGCAGCAGCACAAAACAATTAACACAAACAGCAAGACCAAAAAAATTGGCAAAGCAAGCAGAAGTGTATATAAATTAGCAAATAAATTGCAATATTACAACTAATATAAGGCAATGTGCAGCAACAACAAAAATAAATCAGTAGTAAAACTGGCTTAACAGAGTAATACAAAGTGAAATTCAGTAGCACTGTGCCTGGAAAACAGCAGCATATGCATTAACTTATATCTAAACATGACAAAGCTCAAGCAGAAAAAATAGTACACTAAAGACAACAATGCAGATAACGGAAATGTCTATTCACATCATAATATCTATGTCATTAAAGTGGTGCACCACAAGAAGTTATTCTACCAAAAAAATTACCAAGTAGTTGAAAAGAAAATTATGTACGCAGTAACTGTTATTAATCCCTTCTTATTGTTCTTTCCTTTCCAAGTGCTCCTTTTTCGAAGAATGTGGATCATAAAATTATTATTCAATAGATCTGTTGACAGAAAGTGTTCACATTAGCAAATGCATTAATTTTATTTTATAAAACCAATGTTGCAACACAGCTGGAAACTAGATATCCAATGAAATAAGCAACTATGTACAAAGTAAAGCAATAAAATATCATTCAATTGTCATGTGGCATTTCATAAGTTAGTAGAAATTCTCTTAACTCTCGTAGAAAGACGCTTGTCATAATCAGTTCTGCAGATGTAAGAATATTTCCCATCAGTTCATAAGCATCTCAGTAAGTAGCACAAAGTATGTGCTCCACAGTATAATCATATGTTTCCAAGTTTGAGCATGTCCTACTTGCAATCTTTTCTACAAAGAAATGTCAATAGCGAGGATAATGGCCTTTTTTTTCACCTAATGGCTTTCTTTTTTCAGACGCCTATCGCTCAGCTGGGCGCCCATTACGCATTACGTCAAGGTCACTTACCTTCCTTAAGGAAACATTTACGACAGCGGTCTCCACAATAATGACAGTTTGATACAAATAAAATTTCACATGTCGAAATATTTGCGTTACAAATCTGTAGAAACATAATCCTATAAATATAACAGTGTCCAAAAAATTTTGCCGGCATTGTGATACATTCACGCATTTACACAGATTTCATAACTCTTAAAGTATGATTCTTGGTTTCCAACATCCATTTCACAAGTCAGAGTCCCTAACCACTACTTATTATTCCTTACCTTATTACACTTATACATATTCGTCGACACTTCTTCAATATTTCATCATAATAAATACGTAGCACAATCAAATTCCTCATATAGCATCAGCTTATTGATCATAAACATACCTCAACAGCATAATACACATTGTCTTCACAATAATAACATCATAACAGATCAATCACATCTCAAAATAGTCGCAGCTTCTTTCAATAATTTCAAGACCTTCAATAAAGTCATCAACCTCTAACGTACTTTAAAAATCATGATCCCATACCAAATACGTCATTGAAAGCTCTCATAGTATCACAATGGTTCCGAAAAAATATGAACAGTTCACAAAGTACAGACAAAATACAGTTTCATAAGTGTGAAGTTATCCAACTGTGTAATTGTGTAAACATGTGTCACTGATGTAGAAAAAAAAATGTTTGTCTCTCTCAGTTAAATGATCAGATAGCTGTGTAATTTACGTGTTAGAGAAATATGGTACCGATGTGTCAAGTTGTATAAGCAAATACCATATTAGCTAGGGCTCCTTGTGCTTGGCAAACACATGGTACACAAAGTAAGTGTGTACCCCCTGAGGATTAATGTAATTATACCCTCAGGTGTTACAGATTACATCAATGGAATGAAATGTATCACGGAAAACTTTCTTTGTAGTTCAAAAATCTTGAAAAATAAATGGTTTAAGTACAAAATCAATCACTCAAATGCGTGTCCTGTAGCGCTAAATGTGCGTCTTGCTGTAAGATAATTTTGTGGAAGTGTTGTAGTTATCGTCCTCTGTAAGCAAAGTTCTGCTGAAGTCAATGTACTTACCTCATCATAAACGAAAGTGAAATGCTTTGGGTATAGATATCGTAGTTATTACGTACCTTGCCGTGATCAAGAAAGTACTATGATGTATTGTATTGTTGTGCTATGAAAAAAGCTGTCTCATTGTAGCTATACCACAAAAGTTACTACTAAAACATGTTTTACTTTCCAGAATAATACAGAAAAACTGTGGTGATGTAAAATAGATACATCGCAAAAGCAACAATGTTGCTATTAGTAGCGTCGTGATATAATCGTGTAGCTATCAAAGAAACCAAATGCTAAATCATCTTTAATCTCACCGAATGTACTTCAAATGAAGAGTATCTTTTCAAGTAAACCAAAATGTTGCATTAAAATCTTATTAGCAGTATATGTTCTAAGTATGTAAGCCTGATAGTAGTTACGTAATCGTGCAACTAACAAGCAAGAATGTACAAATAACAACATTGTGTCGTCTGTTCACTAAAACCATGCATTTGTAATTTCTGTTTAAATAAGTCCTCTTGGTTCTTGACTGGATATTTAACTTCAAACATTGTTGCATGGTAACAGTTTCTTAAGTCTGACAAAGCATACTAGAAATGTGAAGTGAAAAGTTGTATGGCAAAGACAAAGTTAAAAAGCAGATTATCTTTCAATAAACGGTTCTACGTGTGAAATGTGGTTTAAACCTTTACTCTTCCTAGTACGCAGAGTTTCAACTTCAACGCAATTATCATGTGGTATACGTCGAATTCTGTAAGGTCCATTGTAAACTAGAAAGAATTTGTGACTCAAGTGTTTCTTCTTATGTGACAATGAATGAGCTTTAATGAGAACTTTCTGACCAATATATGATTTCTTTGCATTTGCTTTACCGTGTAGTTTTCTGCTTTTGTCTGCTGCAGATTTTATATTTTTAATTGCCAAATCAATTATGTCTTTGTGTCGAAGTTTACGTGTATTCGGGAAAGGTACAAGCTCTCTGATTCTGTTCAGTGGTTCTTCATTCTTCAGTACAAGAATAGATGGTAAATCAGTGGAGTCATGAGGCATTTCATTCAGCACGTTTTGAAATAAGTGTAAATATCTGTCCCAATGCTGATGCTTTCTGTAACAATAAAGTCTGCAAAGCTTATTTATTTCTTTCATACTCCGTTCAGAAGTGTTACAGTGTGGTGAGTACAATGAAATAAAAACAGATTTGATTTTATAATTCCGAAGCATACGTGACCAAGCAGCAGATCTGAATTGCGGTCCGTTATCTGAAATGACTTTAGCAACGTGGCCAACTTCACGTAAGAAATTTTTAACAAAGGCGTTGGAGACAGACCGTCCAGTGGCTTTACAGAAGGGAGTGAAAGAAACAAATTCTGAAGCAAGTTCAACAGCGACTAGAACGTACGAAAATCCATTCGATGTTCTGACAAGGGGTCCCAAGAGATCAACAGCAGCAAATTCTTTTAATTTAGAAGGAATGATAGGAAACAACGGAGCACGATGTGAGATAGTAGATGGTTTCGCCTTTTGACAAAGTTTACAAATAGACGAGACTCTTCGAATTCTCTTTTCCGTATTGTTAAAATAACAAGTCGTTCGACAGATATGATAACATTTTCGTGGACCAACATGTGCATAGCTGAAATGAATGTACCAAATGAGCTTATTAACAAAATCATCTGGAATGCAAAGTACCCATAGCTTGTCATTAACAGTGCAGCATTTGAAGAGTATGTTGTTTCTAACCAGATAATAATGCCGAAACTGAGTGTGTGTCTTTTCACGCTATTTACTTTTGATGTCTTTCCAAAACGGATCTCTATATTGTTCATGAGCAATGTCCTTTAAAGATGTGGTGATGAAGTTTTCAAAGGTAACTTTCTGAATGTAAAGAATACTGAAATTTTTCTCGAAGTTGTCTTCTGTGTTACTTTTCTCAAGCCCAGCCGGTGCGCGTGACAGTGCGTCCGCAACAATGTTCTCCTTGCCAGGAATGTAGACTATTGTGAAGTGGAATTCTTGCAGACACAATGCCCAACGTTTTAACCTGTCATGATTTAATTTTGAAGACATAAGAAATTGTAATGCACGATGATCACTGCATACTTTTGCGTGCTTACCAGAAAGAAAGAAACGGAATTTGTTAAATGCCCAAACGATAGCTAAAGCTTCTAATTCAGTAACGGAATAATTTTTTCAGATTTTGTTGGCACTTGGCTAGCAAAAGGAATGGTTTTCTGAACAGTAATGTCATTTTCTGTGGCATCTTGAAATAAATGGGCACCAAGACCGACTTTAGAAGAATCCGTGCTAAGGCAGAAATCTTGTGACAGATCTGGATGAGCTAGTATTGGCGCGTTAAGTAGCGATTCTTTCAAAGAATTGAATTCCAACTGTACTTGTTAGTCCCAGTTCCAAATAGTATTTTTTCCAGTGAGAGAACAAAGTTTTGGTGTAACTAGAATTTGCATATTCAGAAAACGACGGTATAAATTTACAAGACCTATAAAACTGTGGACTTGTTTTTTTGTGGATGTAACTGGAATGGCTCTCACTACTTCTAACTTTTCAGAATCTGGCTGAATACCTTCAGAAGAAATAATGTGTCCCAAAAACTTTACCTTTGTCCTACCAAATTCAGACTTTTCCAAGTTAACTGTAATTCCAGATTCTGGAAAAATATGTAACACGCTGTTGAGGATGCGATTGTGTTGTTCCCATGAGGCTTCTGCTATCAGAATAGCGTCCACATATAAGGTGATGTGACGTTTTAAGAACTCAGGTAATATGGAATTTAGCCCGAGAATGAATGCCGCCGAAGAAATGTTCAAACCAAACGGAAGTTTCCGAAACTGATAACAAACGCAGAAACAAAGGAAAGCTGTGTATTTTCTACATTCTGGATGAAGTTCGATCTGATAAAAGCTGGATCTGAGATCAATAGAAGACAATAATTTTACACCACTAAAATTTTAAAGAAGTTCTTCCATCGTTTGTGGCCTGTCTGTTTCAGGAATGATGATAGTATTGATTTGTCTCGAATCTAAGACAAGCCTGATCGATCCATTTTTCTTCTCAACAACATGTAATGGATTGTTGTATGAGCTTTCTGCAGGCTCAATAATGCCCTCGTCAAACATAGATTGTATTTCTGTTTTAACACGGTCCCTATAATCTGCCGGAATTACGTATGGTCTAACACAAAATTTAGTATGCTACCGACCATGAAATTGGTATTGAAATCCCTTGATTGTTCCTGTTTTGTGAGTAAAAACTGTGGAATGTACTTGTAAAATCTCAAAAAGGTCTTGCCTACCAGTGTCATTACAATTCTCAATTGTTTGGATTTTATTCTGAATTAACTCATTAGTATCAAATGCGCCGTCGATATCATCCCTGTCGGTACTTGCAGAGTGATTGTTAGTGTCAAGTTCCGTCGAAAATTCCGAACTGATGTCTAACAGGAGGTAAAGCCGATTGATTTCTTCGTCATGGTTTGAGATCCAATCTTCAAATTTCAAAGCTATTGACTTACCTTCTTTCTCTAAACTTATTTCAGCAACGTGAAAGTTTAAGATTGCTTTGTATTCATTCAAAAAGTCTACTCCAAATATAATTTCCGTCGACAATAATGGAACAATAAGAGAGTTCATAGAGAAGCTGTGGCTTTGACAAAAGAATTCTAAGTTGGTTTGTTGGCGTACATCTACACTTTTTCCAAAGATTGCACCTTGCAATTTAATCTTACGTAACGGAAGTGTGGGGCAATCGTTCGATTTGTTGCATTTGCTAAAGGCTGCTTCACTAATTACTGAAATGGGACTGCCAGAGCCAAGTACTGCTGTAAATTTTATGTCATTTACTGTAATGTGAATCAAAGGATATGCAATGTTGTTATGTTTTACGTCGTGTTCCTGGAGTAAGATGTCCCTAATGTTTTCCATTTTTACGTAATTACTAGCTACAGCAGCTGCGTCGTCAGTTTCATAAGTATGTTTTGTGGCTGCCAGCGGTATGAGTCATTGCCCATTGTGTCTTTGTTGGTGCGTGTCGTTATTGGGATTTGGAGACCTAACTTCTACAAATTCACCTTGTCGTGAGGGACCTGCCCTGTTTGAATCCCGCCAGTTCTGATGCAATTCAGGTCTGTCGTTACGATCATATCGTCTGTCGTCATGTCGGTAGATTCCATAGTTTCTTTCTTGTCGGTCACGTGGTGGAGAATTTCTCCCTGAATCATAACTGTGTGCCGGACCGTTGCGTCTAAAGTTATTCTGTCTCCCTTGATAATAATTATTTTGGTTCCCATATTGTCTGTTTTTCTGATTGTCTCTGTGATAGTCATTACCGTGGAGAGGTGATCTCTCTCTGTAATTATTTCTACTCTGCCAACGGTTGTCATATGGGTGGTGTCTGTTTTGGTCACGATTTATGTTGTAAGAATAGCCTTGACGTGTCCAATTATTATTTCTGTCATCGCGGAATTGTGACAGATGTGACCTGTAATTGTTGTGTTCCTGTTTTCGCGTCCCGCGATTGTAAGTCTCAATTTCCAATTCTTGTAAGAGTCCCTGAAAAGCTTCAACGTCGTCTTTGCAACGTCCTACCAAAACAATGTGTCATAAATGTTCAGGCAATTTGATTAAGCAAATGCAGATGAGTTCTGAGGGGCTGTATGGGTTTGACAGGTACTGATTCTTATGCAATATGTCTTCAAAATGTTTCACAAGACTGGAAAATTCAGATTGTTCGAAATGTTTCATCATTATGATGCTATGTTTTACTTGGTCTTGTGTGGCTTGAGACCAATATCCTGAGAGGAAGGCATGATAAAATTCTCCTTCACTGTGACAATCGTGAATGACCAATCGCATTCTTACAGCTAGTTCATTCTCTAAATAGCCACACATAAATTCTAATCTGTGCTCTAATGACCAGTTGGGGGGGAAAACAATGATAGAATTGATGAAACCACGCTTGTGGATGAATGTCGTTGCCGGAATTCTTAAATGTTTTGAATTTACGTGTAGTAATAAACAGCTTATAGTCAAAATCATCATGCCGGCGAGTTGCATATCGGTCATCGTTACTTCGTTTCGGCAGTTCCATCTCAAAATTCGGTATACCTTGCCAATATCTTTCATAATTTCCGAAGTACCCCGTGTTATTATTTTGTGGCTGTTCCGTATTTCTATGTCCCTCTTCCCGTATTGGAATGCGAGTATTCTCTGAAATACGTAATTCTTGTATTACCTGTGTCAGCTGATCTCGTACTTCCAGGATTTCTCTTTGGTGTTGCGTATTAGTTTGATTCTGATTTTGTTTGAATTTCCTAATTCATTCGCACTCTTCTGTGTCATTAAAGACTGATGGTTTTGTGTCATTCAGATTATCATTCGTAGATAAATTATTTAGCTGATCGGAAAGTTCGACTGCTTCCTCTGATAATGAACTAATTTCCTCCATGTGTCTTTCTGAACCAATTTTCAGAATATCTACTGTGTCCTTTAAGTTTTCCTGAGTTTTCGCAAGTTGCGTAACCGAATCGGTAGATGCAACTGAGTCAATTTTAGCTTGCAAGGTCTCATGATTTTCATGAACAATAGTTTGCAGTTCTTTTATGGCTGCTTCGTGATTCTGTAATGCATTTTCATGCCGCGAAAAAATAGGTTGAAAGTGCTCACAAATTTGTGTTTTTACGCCATTACAGACTTTTTGACATTTCGATTCAATGTTATGTAACTCAGTAGTTAAATCTTCACGTGTTTGTTCAAGCGTGGTGTCTAACTTTTGAAGCTTTCGCTGTGTTTGTCTCTGATGTTGTTCCACTTGTTGCATTAATTGCAATAATAATGTATTAGTGTCTGGAATCTGTTTCTCTATACCTTTTGGCAGTGCATTTTCACCGCAACATTCACATTTTGACAAGCAGAAAATGTGTCTTGACTCATTTGAGAAAACGGTGAGGACCCAAAACCTGAGTCTACAGTATTTGCAATATTGTGTTTTGTCATTTCGGATTCCTGAGGCGAGCATTTGCCGACCGATCGATCGATAATGCTTCCCTGTTCACTACTTGTTTCATTGTCTACACCATTATTTGCCACCCGCTCCATTTCCCTATGCAAAATTACCAAATTTCTACTTCGAATGTCTGTTAATTCATTACACAGTGGTGCTGATAAGCTACGCTCGTCGTCACTATTATTTCTCAGTTTACTTTGAAACCTAGTGTTACGTTTTCTACACGCCATTATTGTCACAATATTTCACACGATAACACAGAAAAGCACAATGTGAGAGCCAAAATAAGAGAACACATTAACATAGCGCTGAAAATAATATCTAGTTACTTGCAAGCGCAGCTGCGAAATACTTGGTGCAAATTTACATGCATGCCACAACTGTTTTACTGTACAACAATGAAAGACTGCCACTACAAAAGAGATTCTCTCTACAATTATGCGCTAGCAATAAACAAAACCTACACTAATTACACAAACTACAAGAAAAAATCAGAAGATTCCAGTGAGGTATCCTCGGCTAAGCGTCGACATATGAAACGTCCCCTTAGAAAAATTAATGAATTACTGTGCTGATAAACCTCTTATGTTATTTGCTTTTCAAACAGCTGAGCAAAACTGAACGTTCTCAGACATTACTCTCTTTACTTATTCTGATCAACACTAAACTGACACACAATATTTTTAGCGGAACGCTATCTGACTTTCAATAATCCCTACAACAGAATGGCCCTGACTAAATTAACCTATACGTTTCACAAATCACTTACCTCACAAAAATCTTCGTTACTCAAACTACTGCAATACAGCGAGCGCCAATACTGCTACCTAATAAAAGATTCAAACTACTGAAGGCACTGACTACTGATAGGCATAGTTAGCAAATGAAAGATTTTGATAGAGAACAAACAATGTATTTACCTTAAATGTGTTCAAAAGTCATAATATATATAGCAGTTCACGACAGCCATTCTTACAAATGTACTGTTTCTGATAGACACACGTCCAGATCATCCGCTCTCAAAATTCCGCCATTACTCTCCCCACATCCACCACTGTTGGCGGCTCACATCCAACTGCGCAATACTACGTGCTGTTAACAGCCAACTGCCCAACACTACAATGGCAGACAACAACGCAAAACTAGCCACAGACTGCACACAGCACAGCCAGTGACTTTCATACAGAGCGCTACGTGGCGTTACCAATAAGGAAACCTAAACAGCCTACTTACAAAGAATTTCAGTAATTATCGTCAGCGCTTACCCTGACGATTATGAGAAAAGCCTAGGTGAGAACTGGTGCAGTTGGCTGAGCTGCTCAAAACAAATGTAGCTGCTGCTATTTACAGAAGAATCCCGTGAAACTGTGGTTTTATAAGCTTTGAAGAAAAATTAATTAGAGTCGTGTTTCTCAAATGCAGAAATAGTCTTAAGCTTTTGCCTCTCTTGAATGATCACTAATTGCAGTAGACAAAGTTCTTCTTCAATATTTAAGTGCATTAACAATGAGTTAAGAAACGCCATGGAACAAGAACGTCCAAACGACCTCACCTTAATAAACATACATTGTAATTTGCTTGGATGCATTGATTTGACTAGTGATAATTCCAGATTTACTCAAAAACTTTTTTATAAAGTGCCGTTTTATTTTATATCCTAAAGTATGAAGCCTAAAACATACCAAGGGCCTCTTCTTAGTATATGCTACTGGCTTAATTCGGCACTGGGTAGAGGGAGCAAGTGACTAAGAAAGTGTCCAGCATCACGTATTCAATAATTTAAAATGGAATAGTCATAGTTATTAACTAAAATGGGTCCCCCCCCGTCAACCATGAACCTAGCCGTTGGAGGTGAGGCTTCCGTGTCTCATTGATACAGATAGCCATACCGTAGGTGCAACCACAACGGAATGGTATCTGTTGAGAGGCCAGACAAACACGTATTTCCTGAAGAGGGGCAGGGCAACAGCCTTTGCAGTAGATGCAGGGGCAGCACTCCAAATGACTGACTGATCTGGCCTTGTAACATCAACCAAAAAGGCCTTGCTGTACTGGTACTGCGAAAGGCTGAATGCAAGGGGAAACTACAGCTGTAATTTTTTGTAATGGCATGCAGCTTAACCTGCATTGTTAAATGATGATGGCGTCCTCTTGGGTAAAATATTCTGGAGGTAAAACAGTCCCCTATTCGGACCTCCGGGCAGGGACTACTCAGGAGGACGTTGTTATCAGGAGAAAGGAAACTTGCGTTCTACGGATCAGAGAATGGTGTGATAGATCCATTAATCGGACTGGTAGGTTAGAAAATTTAAAAAGGGAAATGGATGGGTTGAAGTTAGAAATAGTGTGAATTAATAAAGCTCGGTGGCAGGCCGAACACAACTTTTGGTTAGGTGAATACAGGGTTGTAAATACAAATTCAAATAGTGGTAATCCAGGAGATGGTTTAATAATGAATAAAAAAAATAGGAGCTCGGGTAAGCTACTACGAACAGCATAGTGAACGTATTATTGTCGCCAAGATAATTAGGAAGCCTATGCCTACCACAGTAATACTACCTTATATGCCAACTATATCAGCAAATGATGAAGAGATTGAAGAAATTTATGACGCGATAAAATAAAGTAATCAGATAGTGATGGGAGACGAAAATTTAATAGTCATGGGGGACTGGAATTAGATAGTAGGAAATGGAAGAGAAGGAAAAGTAGTAGGAGAATATGAAATGGGGGTAAGGAATGAAAGAGGAAGCCGCCAGGTAGAATTTTGCACCAGAGCATAACTTAATTATAGCCAACACTT
Source organism: Schistocerca piceifrons (assembly GCF_021461385.2). NCBI lineage: Eukaryota > Metazoa > Arthropoda > Insecta > Orthoptera > Acrididae > Schistocerca > Schistocerca piceifrons. Next base: position 670,145,918 of record NC_060140.1, on the reverse strand, counting down.
GGTTTAAGAATAAAGAAAGAAGGCTGTATACGTGAAAAAGGCCTGGAGACAATGGAAGGTTTAAAATAGATTATGTGACGGTAAGACAGAGGTTTAAGAACCAGGTTTTAAATTGAGAGACATTTACAGGGGCAGATGTGGACTCTGACCACAATTTATTGATTATGAACTGTAGATTAAAACTGTAGACGAAGAATGGGTAGCTCTGAAAGATGAAATAGTGAAGGCAGCAGAGGATCAAGTAGGTATAAAGACGAGAGCTACGAGAAATCCTTGGCTAACAGAAGAAATACTGAATTTAATTATTTGAAAGGGGAAAATAAAAAGCTGTGGTAAATGAAGCAGGTGGAAAGCAATACAAACGTCTCAAAAATTACATCGAAAGGAAGTGCAAAACGCATAAGCAAGGATGGCTAGAGAACAAATGTTAGGATGTAGTGGCATATATCACTAGGGGTAAGGTAGATATTGTCTCACAGGAAAGATAAAGAGACCTTTGGAGACAAGAGAATCGCCTGTTTGAATATCAAGAGCTCAGATGGAAAACCAGTTCTAACCAAAGAAGGAAAAGCAGAAAGCTGGAAGGAGTACATAGAGGATCTATACAAGAGCGGTGTACTTCAGGGCAATATTATGGTAATGGAAAAGGACGTACATGAAGGTGAAAGGGGAGATATGATACTGCGTCAAGAATTTGATAGTGCACTGGAAGACCTAAGTTGAAAAAGCCCCTGAGAGTAGACAACATTCCATTAGAACTACAGATAGCCTTCGGAGAGCCAGCCATGACAAATCTCTACCACCTGGTGAGCAAGATGTGTGAGACAGGCGAAATGCCCTCAGACTTCAAGAAGAATATAATAATGCCAATCCCAAAGGCAGCAGGCATTGAAAGGCGTGACAATTACCGAACTGTTACTTTAATTTGTCACGGCTGGAAAATACTAACCAGAGTTTTCTACAGACGAGTAGAGAAACTGATAGAAGCCGACCTTGGGGAAGATCAGTTGGGATTCCGTAGAAATGTCAGAACAAATGAGGCAATACTGATCTTACGACTTATCTTAGAAGATAGATTAAGGAAAGGAAAACTTACGTTTCTCTCACTTATAGTCGTGGAGAAATTTGTACAGATACCAGACGACAGTTACAAGAGTCGAGGGCCACGAAAGGGAAGCAGTGGTTGGGAAGGGAGTGAGACAGGGTTGTAGCCTATCCCCGATGTTATTCAATCTATGGACTGAGGAAGCAGTAAAGGAAACAAAAGAAAAATTTTGGAGTAGGAATTAAAATCCATGAAGAAGAAATAAAAACTTTGAGGTTTGCCGATGACATTGTAATTCTGGCAGAGGCAGCAAAGGGCCTGGGAGAGCAGTTGAACGAAATGGGCAGTGTCTTGAAAGGAGGTTATAAGATGAACATCGACAAAAGCAAAACGAGGATAGTGGAATGTAGTCGAATTAAATCACGTGATTCTGAGGGAATTAGATTAGGAAATGAGACACTTAAAGTAGTAAAGGAGTTTTGCTATTTGGGGAGCAAAATAACTGATGATGGTAGAAGTAGAGAGGTTATAAAATGTAGACTGGCAATGGCACGGAAAGCGTTTCTGAAGAGAAATCTGTTAACATCGGGTATAGATTTAAATGTCAGGAAGTCTCTTCTGAAAGTGTTTCTATGGAGTTTAGCCGTGTATTGAAATGAAACATGGTTGATAAATAGTTTAGATCACGTAACTAATGAGGTGATAGTAAATAATGTGAGTTAACGAGCAATTCGCTTTCATTTAAGTATTTGCCTGAAAGATACTGCCTTCAGGAATTGTGGAACGAACCCTGTCGTCCAGGACCGTGTGCCAGAAACAGCGCAGATTCACGACGAGATGGGGAAATTCACAGGCATCTATTGTGCTCATCAGACCTGAACACCGTAGTGTGCGAGTGAGGCAGACGAGAACCTACGTCACAGAGAAAACCCGTAGAAGCTATTTTTGGGTAGGGAGATGTAGCAGTGTTAAATATGGCGGACCTAAGATTGGCAATAAAGCGAAACACTTGTGAAACTATTTAATTCTGTAGTAATTCAGGGAATGAAGCCACAGTAATTTTAATCTACCATCCTTCATAAATTTTCACGGTGATCCCAACAGAACTTGAATATTGATCATATCTATAATAGTTTAGCATTTACTGTTAAAGCGAAATTAACAAGTTTTGTAACCAAGACCTGAATGTTAAAATCTGAACGTTTTGGTCGCCCATAAACTTCGACATTTCATGTAGAAGCGGATCATTATAATGACAAATGTTATAAATATCAACTCTGCAACTTCATTTGTTTAAAAGGTACAGTAAATTTAAATTATCGGTATTTTCAGTTAAGCATCAGATCATCATTTCCTCCACACAAAACATATTGAACGGTTACAGCATGACATCTTATTGTATGATTAGGTAACAGAATATTTGTTGTAATTTTTAGTGCATAATAGTGGCTTTCGTTCTTTATTCATTTATCAGAAAGGCCATTAGTGCAAGGCTACTGGCTGTGACATTCAAAGTTAAGAAGGAAACTGTATTGGTTTTACGTGAAAGAATTTAACGTTTGTTATGTAATGGATATTATTTTTACTTTATTTTGAATGTGAAAGTGGTCAACCTTTGAGTATCTAAATATGTCAAAATGTAAAATAAGCTGTAGCCAATCACATGAACAGCTTTCGGAAAGGGAACTGCACTAGCCAGTTGAGCGAGGATGTTCGGAGCGCGGGATACGTGGCTGGGGACGGGTAGGACAGTGCTGGTGGAGACGCGAAAGCGGACGGTCGGTTTTTAGGTAGCTAGGAAGTGAAACAACTAAGAAAATTTCGTATTGTGTGGTATCGCGGGACTTTGTCTCTGAGCGGTGAGCAGCCTCGCGCCTGTTGTGAACTCTTAACTTTTCGCGTAGTTAACGAGGTGGAGTACTGGAATTGTAATTTTCGATGAGACTGTGAATGATCTAACTGTGTCAAATGGATACGCACACCAGTGTAATACTAATTCTAAATACGACCACTACGATATTAGCTTGTCTTATGAATAAAAATTATTCTAACCAAATCGCAATTGTGTGGCCTACGTCATTTATGGGTCGTTAGTTTAGCTCCCAACACTATTATTACTGTTGTTACATGTTATATTAACGTTTTATGTTTCATACAATGTCGAAAACTTGCCATCAGCGAGACAATTTGACCAAAGGGTCACAAGTGTCTAATTTAGGGCGTGTAATGCGACATACGCGGCTCAACCCATAGACGAGTTTGAGCCAAGATTTTTCGACGAAGAGGGACCACATGTGAGTCCGAAAATTTTCGGGATGTTAGCTTGCAATCGAATTGGGGACAAAAGGAATTTGTGCACAACTCGACTACACGAAGGGATCGATTGGTAGGACACGTTCAGAGGCATCAAGGATCAACAGTTTAGTATTGGAGGAAAGCATGAGTATGGGGAAAAGGGGGGTGTCACCCCACTCTCCATTGTTGCCAAATTTATTCAAGATGGCGGCGATGACGTCATCCAAGATGGCGGCATGTGGACTTGGCAACAGCACATGACGTCATCCAAGATGGCGGATTTTGGCTGGAAAATAGGTCAATTGTGCTACAGCCACTAACCTAACCTCCAGAAAAAATGGCGGCAATTTTGAATTTTGGCGGGAAAATAGTCCAATTGGGCTATGTCCACTAACCTAAGCCTCCAGAAGAAAAAATGGCGGGAAGTTTGAATTCCAACAGGATAATACATGCAAAACCGTACTTGTCTTTATTATTATTATTCATTACTATTGATTTTAATTTATTAACATTGATTATCATTTATTATTATTTATTATCATTTATTATTATTTCTTATCACTTATTATTATTATTGACCTGCCTCTACTAGAAAATTCCCTCCAAATTCAAATTCCAACACGATAATTGCTGCAAAACCTTACTTTCGCTTATTATTCATACCGTTATTGCGCAAAAGCTGATCAGACTGCGCTGTGCTGCTCGAGGAAGTAAGGAAGGACTGCACTCTATTTATTTCAAGCCCTTTTATTTAGTCGTGGAGTATATTTGTCACAATACACCCGCACCAATCCGACTGTGGTCATCTAACACAGGCCACAAATACGTAAACAACTCCTAATTTCACCACACAATAGCAAACAGCTCTTAAATAATGAAGTACGCAATATTCGCAGACGAGCTCTGAACTCTTAAACTATCCAAATAAAGCACAGCACAGTGCACAGACATGCTCGCAAAATAGTGCAACAGACGTGCCCAAACACCTCCAGCTGCCAAACCAAACAAAAGTCTCTGCTCGGTCCCCTCCCTAAAATTGACCACAACACAGTCGCATTCACGCCTAACACCGGAGAAATTGATATCGCCTATGCACCTTAGATTACGCTCCAAGGCAGGCGGGAGAGAGGGTTCCAGAGCCTCCACCCAAGTTGCTTCCGCGCTCGCTCGTGATGGCTGATCAGAAAGGGAAATTCACACGCCATAATCTCTGGAAAACAGTACTTCTATTTATTATGATTATCATTTACTATTATTTATTAGCATTTATTATGATTTATTATTATTCATTCAAGCTGGTCGATTTTTGCACAAGGAAGTCAAGTCCCTTACATACGTAACAAAAAATCTCTCACAAATTCAAATTCAAACATGATAATCTGTCACACCTACGAAAAAAAAAGAGATCAATTGAGGCCACGTGCACTAACCTAAGTCCACCTCATCCTACGAAGTTTGAATTTTTCGCCCTCACTTATTGTTTCACTCATAAGCTATGAAAATCAAATAGTAATAAAGTGCACTTTTACTAACGTAAGTCACCTCCTGTCTTTATTTCAGACAGTACCGTCATCACTTGTTCTCCAATAGAGTTAGTACACATCTTAAGTCGCAGTCCAACCGCCACGAGGCCCCCAGTCCTACTGAATTAGTACATATGGTCGCCGTCGACCCACGCGCCACCGGCAAGCGAGCGGTCCCCTCACGTGACGGCCGTCAGCTGCGTCAGCGCCCACTGCCCATCCAGCGGCCAGCCGTGTCACAGCCTACCACCGCCGACTCGTGTCACAGGCCTGTGCTGGTCCAGCGATGTAAACATGTTTTCGTGGACAGTGGAGTCCGCCCCCACCGACCAGTTGGCGCCAAAGCTGTTCGCTGGACAGGTTGGAACCTGCCGATTTCATAACGGTCGGTCGGTTGATCCAGTACCTGGTTGACAAAGAATGCCCTGCCACACGTTTGACGCCAATGTTTGCTCGAGAGTGGAATCCGCCATGACGTCACAACAGGTGGTCCAGCACATGTGCTCGTCACGACGTCCCTCGCTAAGTTAATTGATCAACTGACTCTCATTATTCAATCCACATTCTGCACTTACCTAATCGGAGATCGTCACGAAAACACACGCCTATACACGTGATCCTTTGCGCGCGCCAAGCTTAGTACCTCCGCAAGTGAATGTAACAATCTTCCCATGACTACTTGATTAAATCGATCAATTAATTAACCTCTCTGATGCGGAAAACTGCCACATCCACCTAGACCGAGAATCAATTTTCCACCAGTGTCACGCCCACCTGGACTCGTCCCACAAATACTTACCCTACATTTTATTTAGGCATCGAGTATATCTATCACTCTCAAACAAAAAACACTCGCCCTGACGGGCTTGGTGTCATGTTAGGTTAGTTAATACGTATGCGCTAATTAGTTTTCGCAATTCTTTCGATTTTATGTCAGATAGATCCTTGCGACCGCGACATAACATATCGTTCTGTGTTCTAAAATTGCCTGTAAATGAAACCCACACCTATCCAGTCACCTCCACATTCTGAGAGCTCTTGCTCATTTTTCTGTATTTGAATTTACAAATAAGCTGAGAAAACACGAAAGCGAGCGTTAACTATTTCTGGGGGCCAATATACAATTTCGGAAAGGTTGACTGGGCTCTCAAATTTTTTTTTTCTTTTTACATAGTATGATGATCATTTTAGATTGTGAGGGGAGGGCAGCACTGGGATGTGTGTGGACGGTGTGTGTGTGTGTGTGTTTGTGTGTGTGTGTGTGTGTGTGTGTGTGAACTCGCTCTCAGCTAATTTGACAACAGACGTGAAGGTGGAGATGTGTCGCAAATAGGCCGGCAAGCAATGGAATGCGGTCTTAACATGTGTGTTGGACCGCACTGAGTTAAGGACGGTGACAGACGACGGGCGCGACCTGGCTTGGATAGTCATGTTCGGCGTCTAGGTGATATGAATTTCTCAGGTGTTAGGTGTGAATGCGGCTGTCATTAAGTCCTGTTTGAAGGGTCGAACAGAGGCCTTTGAGTGAATTGAGAGCTGTCGGACGTGTGACTTAGTGTGGGACAGGTTGATTGCGTGTGTCTGTTGAGTTATTTTGCTGTGTTTTATTTGGGCAGATTACGAGTACTGATGATGTTTACTGTTTTGTGTACTGCATTATTTAGGAGCAGTTTGATGTTCTGCACTGAAATTAGGTGTTGTTTGCGTGTCTGCCGACTGTGCAGCATGACACCAGGTCCGCCAGGGCGAGTGTTTTTTGTTTGAGAGTGATAGTTATACTCGATGCCTAAATAAAATATAGGGTAAGTATTTGTGGGACGATATAGAATATGAGAGAGTTCAAGTTGGTTATTATTTTTTCTACTTGGAGGTTTTGTTAGATCGAATTGCTGAGGCAAGTAGCTACGAGAGCGCGAGGGATGTGCTTGCAGCATATCTCCGTCTCTCGGCGGTTAACTGCAGGTGGGGCGAGCGATGTACTGGGGGTGTGCTCTGGCCATGTCCTAGACTGTGTGGATTGAAAAACAGTATTCGGGTCATAGTTTAGCTAGAATATTTACAGAGGAGTATGTCCGATGCGAGTATAAACGTTCAGGCTGTGACGTGGGCGGTCTCGAGCTCGTGGTGTGTGTGAGAGGCAAACCGACGATTTTGAATAATCACAGGTAACATAGGTTAGTGGCTTCGTTTGCCACAATTTTCTTGTGTTGGTAGCGAAACACGAACTGCCCATCAGAATTCAGACTTGGCTTATGTGTATAGAAAAAATGTGATATACGTTAATGTTGTTTGGTGCACGTTAGTAAACGGCAGTACACATTAATACATGTTAGCCGACGAACATGGGTCGGTAAGGGGTTCTGGTGGTCGGTAGGGACTTTAACTATTTCATTCCGAGTGCACGTGGGCGTGGCACTGGTGGAAAATTGATTCCCGGTCGAGGTGGACGTGGCAGTTTTCCGCATCAGAGAGGTTAATTAATTGATCAATGTAATCAAGTAGTCATGGGAACATTGTTACATTCACTTGCGGAGGTACTAAGCTTGGTGCACGCGAAGGATCACGTGTACAGTCGTGTGTTTTCGTGACGATCTTCGATTAGGTAAGTGCAGAATGTGGATTGAATAATGAGAGTCAGTTGATCAATTAACTTAGCGAGGGACGTCGTGACGAGCACATGTGCTGGACCACCTGTTGTGACGTCATGGCGGATTCCACTCTCGTTCAAACTTTGGCGTCAAACGTGTGGCAGGGCATTCTTTGTCAACCACGTACTGGATCAACCGACCGACCGTTATGACATCGGTAGGTTCCAACCTGTCCAGCGATCAGCTTTGGCGCCAACTGGTCGGTGGGGGCGGACTCAACTGTCCACGAAAACATGTTTACATCGCTGGACCAGCGCAGGAATGTGACGCGAGTCGGCGGCGGTAGGCTGTGACGTGGGCGGGCAGCTGGACGTGCAGCGGGCGCTGACGCAGCTGACGGCCGTTGCGCGAGGCGACCGCTCGCTTACCGGCGGCGACCGTATGAACTAATTCAGTAGGACTGGCGACCTCGTGGCGGTTGGACCGCGATCTAAGATGTGTACGAACTCTATTGGGGAACAAGTGATGACGGTACTGTCTGAAATAAAGACAGGAGGCGACTTACGTTAGTAAAAGTGCACTTTAATACTATTTGACGCGATTATCATAGCTTATGCGTGAAACAATAAGTGAGGACGAAAAATTCAAACTTCGTAGGATGAGGTGGACATAGGTTAGTGCACGTGGCCTCAATTGATCTCTTTTATTTCGTAGGTGTGACAGATTATCATGTTTTAATTTGAATTTGTGAGAGATTTTTTGTTGTGGATGTAACGGCATTGAGTTCCTTGCGCAAACATCGACCAGCTTGAATATATAATAATAGTGCACTACTGGAGTTCAGAAACTTCCTTATGTCAGCCTTACATATCGAAACCAATGAGATGCAAAAGTTTCAAAAAGATATGCATCAAATAAGTAAAGTACACTCGTGCCTCCTTCCATCAGCCTGTGGACTGAAATTATTTCCGAAAATTAGCAGTTGTTTAGCTATTTGGACGTAAATGTTTTGCATTATTTACGAGCGGGATGCATGTCTGTAGGCTGCACTATGAGTTATTTTTAACTGTTTACAATTAGCAAGCGTGGGTCTAGAGCATTATAAATGAGTTAAGTAGGAGTGTTTTGCAGGTCTGTATGGTGTGGAACATGTCGGTGTGATACATACACTCCATTCCTAAATAAAGTAAATTGGTTCCTCCATCCATGGGCCTAGTGCACGGTGAGTCCTTTTACCCAAAACGTGTAGGAAGAGGATGAGTGCTGGTGGCTGAGTTTAGTGGTGATGAGCTTCCTTTGCAACAATTTTCTTGGGTTGGTGGCGGGAGCACAAGTGAGCTTTGTTTACTGGCAGATTTCAAACATGGCACTGGTTCCTAGGAGGAGGTGGCGGTCGGGCGGCTCACGTTGGTACAAGTGCCTTTTCTTTCCAACAATTTTGTTAGGTTGGTAGAGAAAGCAGAAGTGAACTTTTTTTACTGCCAGAATTCAAACTCAGAGCTGGTTCCCAGGAAGAGGCGGCTGTCTGGTCCTTGAAAAGTAGTTGAAGTTAGGTAGTTGAACACCTTTGCATACGTATATGCAGTTGTAAATTGAATTATTTAATATGATTAAAATCCAAATGGAATTAATTACTTCGGTATTTACAGAAGACTATGTCCATCGCGTGTATGGAGGGTGTGTGATGTAAGCGCGGTGGCGGCGCATCAATTGTACAGTTATTAAGTGCGAGAGAGAGAGAGTCAATTACCTACCGTTCTAGTGCGGACCAAACGTGCTATTATATAGTCATATATAGTTATATAGTCCACTGTCAAGCAAACTTTGCCCCCAAAAGAGTAGCACTGCGTTCTCGCTCACAAAAAGACACGTGGTGGACGGTGAGCGGTCAGCATCAACAGGTTTTAACGTACCCAGGAAAACAACTTTGGCGCCAAAAGTGTGGTAGGGAACGGCCGAACGTTGTGTGGTTCAGCTCCGAGGCAAACAGTTTTGGCGGGAAACGTGCGGAGGCGACGAATACACGTGGTGAGTGGACAAGGGACCACTGTGACGTCAAACTTGGCAAGTTCCAACGTGTCCAGCGAAAACATGTTCACGATGTGGGAGCGATCGCTGGGCTCGCCCCCAGCATACCAGCAGTCCAGCGTGAGTGGCCAGCCATCGCACGTGACAGGTGTCGGCAGTGTCTCCACAAGCTGGCCAGGGTGTGGCTGGGATTTGTAATAACTCAGCTGGAGTGCAGACTGCACTGCGATATCAAAGATGTGTGTGCTGACTGTGTTGGAGAACAAGTGATGACCTTACTGCTTGAAATAAAGTCTTTCTTTCCCTACCCCCTGCAAAATCAAAGGATGTGACTTACGTTACTATTAAGTGCAGGTTTTTGACGCGATTATGATAGGCTACCAGTGAAAAAAGATAAGTGACCTAGAAAGTTTGTATGTGTCATCAATTATGGTGTTGGTTTTTGAACTTGTGATAGATTTTTGTAAGGCAAATGGCTTTCTCGCCGAGAAAATCGGACATCTTGAATAAATAATAAATGATAATAATAAATAGAAGTACAGTTTTCGGGATATTATCGTGTTGGAATTTGAATTTGGCGCAATTTTCTAGTGGAGGTAGGCCTATAATAATAAATAATAATAAATGATAATGAATAATAATAAATGATAATGAATGATAATAAATAACAATGAATGATAATGAGTGTTAATAAATGATAATTAATAATAAACGAAAGTAAGGTTTTGCAGCAATTATCATGTTGGAATTTGAATTTGGAGAGAATTTTCTAGTGGAGGCAGGTCAATAAAAATAAATAATAATAAATGCTAATAAATAATAAGAAATGATAATAAATAATAATAAATGAGAATGAGTGTTAATAAATGATAATATATAATAATGAATAATAATAATAAAGACAGTTTTGCATGCATTATGCCGTTGGAATTCGAACTTCCCACCATTTTTTTCTTCGGGATGCTTAGGTTAATGGACATAGCCCAATTGGGCTATTTGCCCACCAAAATTCAAAATTGCCATCATTATTTCTGGAGGTTAGGTTAGTGGACGTAGCACAGATGACCTATTTTACCGCCAAAATCCGCCATCTTGGATGACGTCATGTGCTGTTGCCAAGTCTACATGCCGCCATCTTGGATGACGTCATCGCCGCCATCTTGAATAAATTTGGCAACAATGGAGAGTGGGTGAGACACCCCTTGTCCCCCTACTAGCGTGGAGGGTAAAAATCATAGAGGGACACCAAGAGATAAATACGCTAAGCAGATTCAGAAGGATGTAGGTTACATTAGTTACTCAAAGATGAAGAAGCTTGCACAGGATAGAGCAGCATGGAGAGCTGCATCAAAGCAGTCTCTGGACTGAAGACCACAACAACAATTAAAATGGTTTCACGTACCTAAATTGCGTGTTTCACAATAAAACATAAGATGTAAGAGAATATGTGGCACCAAAATCCAAAAAAGTGCAAATGTAGTATACACTTGTGTTACAAAATTAACTAAATAAGATGTAAGAACAGTGATTAAGTGCAATTATTTACGTAAAAGTCTCAATGATCGACAGCGTATTCAGAGTACAGAGCAGCCGGAGCCGCCTTTGCCCTCTCTCTGGACAGCCTTGTGTTCCCGTGGCGGTGCCTGCAAGGGGCGTCCTTCACGATTCCGCCAGTGGCGAGTGCGTGCGGCCCCGTGCCCAGTTGTTGCTGTGTGCGGAGCTGTCCTCTTGCAGGTAAGTTCCTGAATACATCGAAACAGGTTTTCGAGGTAGACTCATTATATTTATTAACAGTACTACCGTCTTCTATGTGGGTAAACCTCCGTATCCCTCAGATAGTTTAGTAATTGTCCTTTCAGGGCTTTGCGCAACATTTCGAAATTCTCCTGTATATTTTCAGCCACAAGTTTCTCCATACCCAGCTACCTATCGAACGCGATGTCTTGTCCGAAGTTAGCCAAGTAATTACTCCCCGTCTGGCCATCAAAAAACCTTTTACAGTCCTCGCAGTTGAACTTGTACCACCCTGCATTCCAAATATTTATTCCTGTTGTTGCAAACATCTTTGCGTAAGCTAGAGCCATATGTACCTTTTATCTGATTTGTTAAGATTAGTTTTTTTTCTGAAATTTTGAGCAACTCCATCGGAAAGTGGACCATTGTACTTTTTTAGTCTACTTTCTCCTTCTTGGTAGGTATTTATGACTTCAGTTTGTTGTATAATGGCGGGTGAGTGTAACTGCCAATTAACATAGCTACATTAAACTTGACCCTACGTAGAAAGAGGTAAACAAGGTAACAAAGAAACACGAAATATGAGACAAACAGAAATGACCCTTTTACTCAAAGACAGTAACTGTACTGAAGTCACTTCGATTCATGATGGTCCCGTGGACATTAGAAAACGTGGCTCATAGTTCTTAATGGACTGTGTGATCACACGAACAACAAAACATCCCCCCACACACACACACACTCACAGACAACTACTTCATGATGTTAGTGCACGTGGACATGCTGCAGTACGTCTTCCCAACACATTCCACTCGTGCTCGATGGGATTTAACTCGGAGGAACGGGCAGGTCTGTCCATTCGCTGAATATCCTCTCGCTCCAGGAGCCCCTACACCTACGATGACCGATGCGGTCGCCCACTGCCATCCATGAAAATGAAGTCTGAGCCGAATTCATCCCTAAAAAGGCTCACAAGTGGAAGGAGTACAGCGTCACAGGTGGGTATACCGTGTTAAAAGATTTGGAGGTCAGTGCGCACAAGCAAATTACGCCTCTCCACACCATAACGCCTGGACTACCAAAACCATCATATTCGACCATATTCCTCGGCGCATTACGTGTTTACACCTCTCGCCATATGAGGGTACGTCTGTCTTTGCCGAACGTGATAGGTTTCATGATATAGGTGTTACGATGGTCTTTGAATACGGAACACTTACCTGTCAATATTATGTGATGCTGTGCTCCCACGCCATGTGAGACTTCCATCCTTAAGTATTATACACGAATGTATAAGTTTGTTGCTTCGCTGTCGCTATATTTGTTCGCCATGGCTACTTGTTTATTTATGTTCAACTCTTCCGCTTAGTCGTTTAGGTCCGGCGGCATTTTTAATGTCATGTTAATCATGGCAGTGGAATATGCCCATCCAGAAAAATCTATGTATTCATCACACTGCAGTTTCACGATAAACTCAATTTTTTGCTTCATTCTACTCATTCTTTTTGCTAATTCATTTTCGTCACGTTTACAAAATAGTATAAGATCTACATACCAAGAAGCTGACACGTACTGACGCGATCCTAAACTCGACATCCTGTATACCCTGAAAAAAACGTGGACATTCCTTGCTTTGTCGTGCTAAAAAGTTTCCTATAGGTAGATTACATTCCACTTTTCTAACATTTAGTTGCTATTTCGAGTATGAGTTTTTTTATACATATTGTGTTATATTTTATGTTTGACATTTAACCACATACTTTAGCTCCTTGAAACCATTTTAATTAATCATTATGACCGTTCCATTTTACACTGTTGGTGCCGAGCACGTAGGTTAGCTCATCACTGGCCTCCTTGCCGACTGCAGCTCGTGTTTGCACAAGTAAAGGACGTACTTGCCCATGTGCCTGCGTGCACAAGGCATTTCACGTTGATAATCATAACAGAATACTTTTTAAGGTACGTTGCCCCCAACAGTAGTTTTATCCTAATTGTGTACTCGAAATTGTTTTGTGTAGACTCTACCTCCCACAAATTGTATCTATTTATTTATTTTTCTTCATTTCGTTTTAACAGATCTGACTGCTTAGGTGAGGCGAAACACGTCATGTAAATTATATAGTAATGTGCGATCAAGTAAGTGCAGTATCACTGTTTTCATATCAACAGGCACTTCGTATAATTTTTAACTAAAATGGTGTTCTCAGATACTTTTCTTTCCTGTTTCCACAGTCATCCCAATTCAGACAGAGAGACTTTTTTACCACTACCAGGATATAATCGTCATTGTGTGTTCCAAGCTACAGTTACAGTGTGACATAGAGGCTTGCGCAACGAACGCTGGTGGACACCAGTGACGGAAATCCAACATTCTGAGACGATATTCGTAACAAAATAAAATACGCGGATCGAAAACCCTTTGTTTTTATGTTAAAAACAAACATATTCTCAACGACTCGAGATTTATGGATTGTCTTTCATTGGGCATCCACTGTATTCGTGGTCATGGTCATTTAGGAAAAGGTTTCGCCGGCAACAGTGGCCGAGCGGTTCTAGGCGCTTCCGTCCGGAACCGCGCGACTGCTACGGTCGCAGGTTCGAATCCTGCCTCGGGCATGGATGTGTGTGATGTCGTTAGGTTAGTTAGGTTTAAGTAGTTCTAAGTTCTAGGGGACTGATGATCTCAGATGTTAAGTCCCATAGTGCTCAGAGCCATCTGAACCATTTGAAAAGGTTTCGATATCGCAAGCCGGTCATGCTATGAGAAAAGATTCATTTAATTGGACCTCTAGCATCGTAAAAAGTTGTATCAGTACCAAATAATATTCTTGATTAATAGCTGCTAGTAGATACAACGGTAAGTTAATTGCAAAGAAATATTAGCGTTTCTGACCACTTTATTTCCAGAAGACACTGATGCCTAATGTAGTGGGTCAGTGATTAGTATCTTTGACTTGGACTTGCTCTCAACCATAGTTACCAACAAATATCATAGCGTGTCGTGGCCTAAAAATGTTAGTAATAGGAATAACCGCTCATTCGCAACAGTAAGATGTGATTTAATAGATTCTGGACAGACATTTCAAAGTTATAACAAGTCCTCCACTTACGACGGTTGTAGTGTGTAACGAATACAACTTACTTGAAAGCTGTAGGATATTTTAAGTAAAATGTTTTTTGGAGTTTTGATTGCTGAATTCATTCGCGATATTACGCCTGAAAATTTTTCACCAGCACTAAGGTAGACCAGGGTAAACCAGAACGTGAGGAAGACTCGCACGAGCTGTTGAATGGAATGGATGGTTTACTTGTCACAGATATGAGTTAGTGTCAACTAATAAATGACAGCAGTGATGAGGAACATTAAAATATACAATATTAACTTCCACATCGCAGCTACGGAAGTACTACCTAGGAAGTACATACAGGATCGCCGAAGAAAAAGACATCAGAAGCAGGTGAAGAAACTATTTTCAACAAATGAGCTCCACTGTCACCAAATATTGACACGGGACTGAAATTTTGGCACAGTAAATCCTAAATGGTCAGACACGTATTCCTTAGAGCAAATAAATAACAAACCTTTTTTCCTGTTATCTACCGAATTATTTATGATTTTAAATAACGTATCGGAAGTATTTCAGTATACAGACTGTATATTTTAAGTTGACAAACCGGAATAACACGAAAAATAAGCTCCACAACAAAAAATGTGTAGAATCCAAAGTTGATTATTTTCAAGGCGGACATTGCTGGTGTTAAAGTTAGCCCATTTTTTATTGCAGAATCAGATTCTACATAGAAAACTACGTAGATTTTGTATTAAACATTTGTTTTGATTCTTAGTAGTTGACGCTGTAATTCAAGAAAATCCATGTTCTCATTTTTGCGTGGAAAACGGTTACGGATAAATAAAAAGAACTTATTTGCTTCGTAAATTTTGATTCGCTAAAACTAAACTCTCCCTCTCTCCCCATAGGGTGGGGTTTGAGAGAGAGTAATAAGAGTTTTACAAATGTTGACCCAAATATTAATATTTTCCGCAGATTCGGATAAGTTTTGTTTGTTTCGTAGACATGAGACCACACAACTTTTAATTATCAAAAAAAAAAAAAAAAAAAAAAAAAAAACTGACTAGCTAACTAACCAAACATCCTACTTACTAACGAGAGAACTCATTAACTAAAAAGCTAACGGACTCATGAACCTAACTTTTTAATTAAATTCGGAGAATCACTCTTGTTAGTCGAGAAGTCTCACAACTGCGATACTTGCTTAGTTTGAGTCCTTTAGTTTCCGGTGGGAAAACGTAGAAACCGACTTTCATAAATTTATTGACCTAAATCAAATTGTCCACAACTTTATTTTATTTCGGAATATCGCGGCTGTTACGTCGTTTACGTTTTTAGAATTACGTACGATAATCGACATGCCACTCAGCCCTGATCGATAATCGATGCCCTTATCCAATCCTTACTGATGAGCGTCGTAATGTTTCGGAGTGCCACCGATAGGTAGCGCCGGGACGAGAAATTCGCCCTTTCTCGTAATAAGACTGGGCTTTAGAAATTATAAGTATTAATGGAATAAGCGCGCTGTATCTTTTACCCGTCTGAGCATTCAGACAGCAATACGTCGTTTATAACGTTTGTCTTTCGGGCGACTTATATTTGATTACCTTTTGTGACTGCGTAAGCTGCTTTTGCTCGCTACCAGTCGCGTTTGACGCGGAGTTAGTATCGCTAGGCGGAATTACGCCGACCGGGCCGCTTCTCGCTTATAGAAATTCTAACCTTGCCTTTCTCGACGCCCCTTATCTTTCCTCTCTTGAGATTAATAGGTGGCAAATGTCATTATGAATTATCTTTCTGTGGAAGAAAAAATTGAGATGGTGTACATTTATGGAGAAAGTGAGAGAAATTTTGACGATGCAGTCGCGCTTTACGCGCAGTGTTTTCCTGGCCAAGCACGATCACGGTCCTCTTTTGTTCGGGTTATTAAACAATTTACTGCGGAAGATAGTGTGAACCAGAAAAAAAGAACCCGTACAGCTACTGTTTGTGGAGAAAAGAATCAAGTGGCAGTCCTAGCTGCTGTGGCTCATAATCCACATGCGAGAACAAGAGAAATATCAAGGCAATCAGGAATTTCACACATGAGTGTTTGGAAAATCCTGAAGCTCCACAAATTTCAACCATACCATGTATCTATGCATCGGGGACTGCATGGCGATAACTTCCAAAACCCTCTGTTTTGGCACTGGGCAGTTCAGAGGATGCAAACAAATCAAAACTTTTTTGCCAGAGTACTTTTCCCCGATGAGACAACATTCACAAAACACGGCGAAGTTAGTCGCTATGACATGCATTACTGGAGTGAACAGAACCCACACTGGATTCGAGAAGTCAACCATCAGCGACCTTGTTCAGTTAATGTTTGGTGTGATATAATTGTCGATAAACTGATCTGTCCATATTTTATCGACGGTAACTTGAATGGCAACAAATATCAAAACCTACTTGAAAATCAACAACCAGATCTACTTGAAGACCTGAGCATCGAACTTCGACAAAATATGTGGTGTCAACATGATGGCTGTCCAGCGCATTATTCGTTAGTAGCGCGTGATGTTCTAGATCGACTTTACACTGGATCGACAGGGTAGTTCCTGTGAATTGACCAGCCAGATCGCCTGACCGTGCCTCGCCGAAAATAAACAACTTTGGATTCTACACATTTTTTCGTGTGAAGCTAATTTTTCGAGTTATTCTGGTTTGTCAACTTAAAATTTACACCCTCTGTATGCCTACATGTTGTAAATCTAACAGGTAGTGCCACCTGTTAATGGCGTAGGGAACAGTTTCAATAAATGTTGTAATTTTGTTTATGGACGAGGCTGTAGTTCCAGATCGTTCTGACTTTTGTAACACGTTTTATATAAAGGCAAAGCAACACCAAAATAGTAGAACATGTAGTTGTAAAAACAAAAGTATGTAAGTACTTTTATTTGTCTTTAAGAGTACTGTAAAGGTTAGGCAAAGAGTTTATTATTTAAAAGTGTCGAGTAGCAGTAGTCTGTGGCTGACTGGTAATGCGGCGATGTGTATACCCGGAAAGCCGCGGTGTGAAAACATAATATGTGGAAGAAAGGCATGGCTTATCATAACTGCGGCGGCGATGTGTTACGAAGGGAAGAAGAAATTTACTACACTGTTTGACAAGATGCAAGAGTGACACAGAGGTGCCATTAAAATACGCGACGTTGAAGGCGCCAATACATCGACAAGTGAAGTTTATCAATAAATTTTCTATAAAACGCTTCTTCTCAGTGGCTCTTTTCACGCTTCATTCGACATAAATTCATTAAACGACGACCTAGTGAACTTGAGTTCTTTTATTCTACTCAGTATCATCGTAAGGCAGTTTGGAAAATAAAAGTCGTATACAATCGCTCCTCGAAACCTTCTAGTCGTTGCTGTGAAATAGCAGATTTCACTTCCTGCACAGTAGGTTAGTACAGTGGCAGCGTTGACTAAGAAAATACACAAAAGTAAGATTCCATAACTATGTCTTTTGCAGCTTGGCTTTTCAAGATGGCGATGGATAGTCTGATACGCTAAAGTTCAACACTTGTTTAAGAAGGACAATCACGATGTACACGTTATAGGTCATGCAGAGGGATATCAAAAATTAAGTGGGCAAATCATCAGGTAAACCACATTACGAACTGAAGATTCACTAAAAAGATCATAAGATGAATGAAGTTATCGAAGTTTCTTATGAGGAGAATGAATATTTGATAGGAGGCCAAGGAGACTCAACTTGGTGCTGGAAGGAGCTGTAGAAGGAGAGAACTGAGGAGAAAGTTAATGGATAGAATAAGTAATGCAGGTTACGCAACACGCTGCGTGTGCTCAGAAAGAGAAAGACTAGTGCAAGACAGAAACAGATGGAGTACGGTATTAATTATACTAAAAGTCATATAAATTAAAAGGAAGAATGTGTTTTGTAAGTCAGCCGTCACAACCCAAGTCACTAACGTACGGTATTCTCTTGACATACGACCTGGCGATAAGCAGTGTTGATTCTGGTAGTCGCAATGCTTTTCATCATCGATAAGAGAAAGACATAGGGCGTAGTACAGACTACTTGAATGTCATGGGTAAAATCTCCAATCTCTCCTGTAAAATGTGAGGGCGTAGGGGCCTATTTCATTGTAATGGTGAGGTGTATATAGCTTAGTGCCGTCAAATTGGTGTCACGGTATTATCTCAGTGCATCAAGCAGTGTGGGCGGGGGGGGGGGGGGCGATTAAAACTGCAACATCAGCACAGTAAATGACAAAATCTTACTCGCTCACTGTATACAATATACTACAAAAAATATATTAAATTTGCAGTTCATTTGGGGCTATAATGCACGTGAAATGCGGTACACAGAGCTGCCACGTCTGGCAACCAGAATGCTTCTAAACCAGATGGCTATTGAGTTAAAATGAGAATTTATGGTAGAAACGGATACGTCATACTACAATACTTCAGCTGTACGCCATAGTTCGTCAGTTACATAGTTCGTCAGTTATGGCGGATGTCGAGTGTATCGGCCAGATCACGACAGGACGTTTTCAGTTGGTGAGACTTCTGTAGAACCTGATGATCAGCTGTGTCGAGATACATCAGTACAGCACGGGAAATAAGCAATCTTTGTATGAGAAATAAGTAAGGGAGACCTCGAAAATATGAATGAGCCATGGCGTTATAAGTTCGCTGTATAAACTACCGGAGACGTGAAACAGAGGTATTGTATGTCTGCCCAATGGGACCACTGCTGGGCCCTATGTCAAAGTGTTACCGTAGGGCGTACCACCATCGAAGCGCCTCACTCTGCTGCCGCTACAAGGGAAACCGTAACAATGGCCGCCATGCTGATGATACTCCGTGGTGCATCGCAGTACGTTGTCGCACCGTCCTTATGGGCACTTGTCTTCCAAAAAAACAAGCCTATTAGCTAACGGAAGATACACATTAATGTGACCACCGATTATGTTCAGTAACAACGTGCAATAATCACTCACCGACGGCAGGTGGCAGCACTACCAGTAGAGGGTATACAAAGCGTACCGGGGGAACACAGGAAACATTGCAGTCCTTGTCTTAATGGGGAAAGGGAATGATTTATTTTACGTCCCAAAGGGCACGATCATTGGCTTTCGGGCCAAGTGTGGAAGCATTTTCGAAATGGCTAAGTTTGTAAACTGTTCACGTGCCACCGTGGTTAAAGTGTAGCGTGCATGGCACAATGGCACAGCCAACAACCAGCGCCTAGGCAACTGTGGTGCACCACAGGACATAAATGAGAAGGATAAACTACGTGTATGGGTGAATAGACATTCAACTGTTGCGCAGCTGACCTCCTAGATGAACAAAGGGGCTACCAGCAGCTTCTTCTTAGCGGACATTGCTGCGTTTAGGCCTTCACAGCAGTCATCTATTTCAGGCACCCACGCTAACTGCTGTTGATTGGCGACGAAGGCTGGAATTTTAACGCCAGTACCACAACTGGTCGTCCTCTGAGAGGCAACAGGTGGCTTTTTCAGATGACACGTTTTATTCTCCATCGGACAGATGACCGTTGGCGTGTAGTGTGTGAAGCCTCTGGAAACAAACACCGTGCAGCAATCGTCGGTTCATTACGGCGTGGGGAATGTCTCCTGGAATTCCCTGGGTGATGTCGATTTGTTTCTCTTCTGGACGATGGCATCTAGCAGCAGGAAAATGCAACGCGTCACACTGCTCTCAGTGTATGTGCGTGGCTCGAAGAGCACCAGAATGGGGTTAACCTAAACGAGAATCTGTGGGGACCATTTCGACCGGGCCGTTCGCGCCACCCAAGAAACGTAGCGCAGCTGGCCATGGCAAAGGATTTGACATGGCTCCACATTCCCGTCGGTATCTTCCAGAAGCTTAATGACACTTTTCCTGCACGTCTAGCAGTGGACCGCGCTATAGAAGTTGGTTATTCAGGGAATGGACAGTGTATGTGACGTGGCTATATGATACTATGGAGGAGTATGCCTGTCATCCTGGGAGTTAGTCGCGTGGGGCCATTGATGATATCCTGCATGGCGTTATTTTCGTCCTGAACCCATCGATTTCATATAGGCATGGCAGACTTTGGATCCCACCAACGCGAGCATACACATGGTGGTAAGCTGATGCGCAGTCACAATCTTGGTGCTGTCGAATACTAACAAATGCTGCAAGACGTTTCTCCTTCTTACATAAAACTCACCACGGTCTTTTCACGAACAAAATTCAAATGGGATTTCTGAATGTAAAAGCCACTGAATAATATTTCCTCACATGCAGCCAATGGTACATTTGGTTCTGAGCACTATGGGACTTAACGTCTGAGATCATCAGTCCCCCAGAACTTAGAACTAGCTAAACCTAACTAACCTAAGGACATCACACATATCCATGTCCGAGGCAGGATTCGAACCGGCGACCGTAGCGGTCGCACGGTTCCAGACTGTAGAGCCTAGAACCACTTGGCCACCCCGGCCGGCTCACATGCAGCATGTTGAATGCGTTAGTGTTAGGTACTTTGTGCAGTTGTGCTGAAATGATCACGATTTGCGTTAACCAAGCATGTGGTGCCAATTCGACACTTGCTGGGTGCTGTCTTCATGCGTATTTCATAAGTACCCATGGAAATGGGAGACAGCGTTCGTGTTCGAACAAATAACTGGTAACGTGCTTACATGCTCTTTCACAGATTCTTTTAATGTAATCAGCAGTGATGTATCTCATCCCATATTAGGAAGGTAATGTTTAACGCGATTTTTGCTTTTGCTGGTTTCACAATAACAATACCGTTCGCACTAGAGTTTTAGGAGCTGTAATGTATTGTTCACCTTTTCCGAAACTGTTCCGGAAATCATGTGATATGTGTACATAGCACTTAATGAATAAGATTATAAATGCTGTCGTCCGAATTGTTCCACATTTATGATCAAATTACTCCTGGAAGTCTACAGTTTCAAAAACTGGATTGCAAGGAGAGATCCACTGATTACCTACGAACTTCCAATGGAAGGTGTTGAGTAGAGCAAGACTTTAGTTGACATTAAACAGTGTTGCAGTTTGATAACACAGAATAAAAACCAGTATCGAACCTCGACAGTCACCGTTGTTAACGAACAAAATAAAGGTGACCGATTATTGTTCGCCGGTCGTAGTGGCCGAGCGGCTGTAGGCGCTTCAGTCCGGAACCGTGCTGCTGCTACGGTCACAGGTTCGAATCCTGCTTCGGGCATGGATGTGTGTGATGTCCTTAGGATAGTTAGATTTAAGTAGTTCTAAGTCTAGGGGACTGATGACCTCAGATGTTAAGTCCCATAGTGCTTAGAGCCATTTTTTAAAATTATTGTTCGATGCTTGCTACCCCCCAATTTTTAGATAAGGATCTTTCCTCTGCACATCTCCTTATAGCTAACCTTCTGCACCAGGTGGACTTTACTCTCTTACAGGTTGAATGTGCGCGTAAATCCGCTGAATGGTGTTATACGTTAAACAACATGTCACCCGGAAAAACCCACAGAACAGTTCATATGCCGTCGACCTTGACTGAACGAGTTACGCAGCTCGTTCGTGGAAGGTCATTAATATTAGTGCGTACCCCACCAGGAATGCTGTACCTCGTTTACCATATCTTCACGCTACAAGGCATAACAGATTAATTCTTTGAGTTCATATATCTCCCTTTTCCACTATCTATCTTCTCAAAGTTTATATTTAATGTACAGCATCTGCCCAGAGATTCCGACTAAAATATTATCCACACACGACCGTAATCTTGGTAAATGATTAATCATTCATCGCCACTCGGAAGGCACCGAATTCTTTGCTGCAAAAAGAACTACTCAAATACTCTTGTAAAAACGATGTCCTACTCCTTTACGTCAGGATCACACTTGTACCGTAATCCATTGAAGCATAATCACAGCATACATTTGCACTTGTTAAAAAAATAGACAGATTTATATTACAGTCCAAATGCACTGGTGTTCAAAAGGTGAGGATGAAAATAACTTTCGCAATATCGGTCAATGCCATGTAACGTAGCTCGACGAAACATCGGTCATACAAAGAAAAAAACTGCTGTACACAATACAGTACAGTACAGTACAGAAGTTAACTGAAAGAAATAAGCAAGCACCCAAATAGAAATGACGTCTTTATTCAAAGACGATAATAGCAGTAAAGTCAAAACAATTCATGACGGTCAAGTGGAGATAACAAAAGGCGCGGCATAGCACTCAATGTGTGTGTCAGCCGGCCGGGGTGGCCGAGCGGTTCTAGGCACTTCAGTCTGGAACGGCGGGAGCACTACGATCGATGGTTCGAATCCTGCCTCGGACATGGATGTGTGTGATGTCCTTAGGTTAGTTATGTATAAGTAGTTCTAAGTTCAAGGGGACTCATGGCCTCAGATGTTAAGTCCCATAGTGCTCAGAGCCATTTGAACCATTTGTGTGTGTCAGCACCATGGTCGGCAGTACATGTCTGCAACATGTTCCCATGCTCGTCGCATGGCTGATAAGAAGTTCTTGTGGTAGGGCGCTACATTCCTACATAAGCGCAGTTGACACCTGCCGGATGGTCATTGGTGCGTGTAGGCGTAATGCGGTACGCCTCCCCGACTCATCCCACATCTACTCCAAGCGATTTAAGGCGGAGAAACGGGCAGACCAGTCCATTCGCCCAATATCCTTTCATTTCCAACAGCTCCTCCACCTGCGCTTTTCGACGCGGTTGCGTAGTATCATTCATAAAAATGAAGTCAGGGCCGAATTCACCTCTGAATGGACGCACATAGGGAACAAGTACAGTGTCACGAAACAGACCATGTTGGACAATTCATGTAAATTGGAGGTAGAGGAGGGGAAGGGGGGGGGGGGAGAGAGAGAGCATAGGAAAGCGAAGGAACTGATGACATCAGCTGCTTCATGACTTTATGTGGAGTCGGCGGCACGAGTGGAAAATGTATGCCGGACTGAAACTCAAACCCTTAATCACCTGCTAACTAGGCATTTGCGTTAACCAATGCACCATCCGGGCCCTGTGTTTATCACAAATGCGCGTAGTATCCCGGCACTCTCCCCTGCGGTCTCAATATCCCGTCTATCACCACCTCCTATTCGCAGTTCCCATCCAAGTCCTCCATGCTCGCTAATTTTAAATTTCCGCAGGAGTTCGAACCTTCGAACCCTGCATCCGCATTGAAGGTTGTGGATTCATTGCCCATCGAGGCGAATCAATTATGCAGGGTGGTCCATTTATAGTGACCGGGCCAAATATCTCACGAATTAAGCATCAAACGAGAAAACTACAAAGAAAGAAACTCGTCTAGCTTGAAGGGGGGAACCAGATGTCGCTATGGTTGGCCCGCTAGATGGCGCTGCCATAGGTCAAAGGGATATCAACTGCGTCTTTTCAAATAGGAACCCCCATTTTTATTACATATTCGTGTAGTACGTAAAAAAATATGAATGTTTTAGTTGGACCACCTTTTTCCCTTTGTAATAGATGGCGCTGTAATAGTCACAAACGTATAAGTACGTGGTATCACGTAACATTCCGCCAGTGCGCACGGTATTTGCTTCGTGATACATTACCCGTATTAAAATGGACCGTTTACCAATTGTGGAATAGGTCGCTATCGTGTTGATGTATGGCTATTGTGATCAAAATGCTCAACGTGTGTGAGCTATGTATGCTGCTCGGTATCCTGGACGACATCATCAAAGTGCCCGGACCGTTCGCCGGATAGTTACGTTATTTAAGGAAACAGGAAGTGTTCAGCCACATGTGAAACGTCAACCACGACCTGCAAAAAATGATGATGCCCAAGTAGGTGTTTTAGCTGCTGTCGTGGCTAATCCGCACATCAGTAGCAGACAAACTGCGCGAGAATCGGGAATCTCAAAAACCTCGGTGCTGAGAATGCTTCATCAACATCGATTGCACCCGTACCATATTTCTATGCTCCAGGAATTTCATGGCGACGGCTTTGAACGTCGTGTACAGTTCTGCCACTGGGCAAAAGAGAAATTAAGGGACGATGACAGATTTTTTTTGCACGCGTTCTATCTAGCGACGAAGCGTCATTCACCAACAGCGGTAACGTAAACCGCCATAATATGCACTGTTGGGCAACGGAAAATCCACGATGGCTGTGACAAGTGGAACATCAGCGACCTTGGCGGTTTAATGTATGGTGCGGTATTATGGGAAGAAGGATAATTGGCACCCATTTTGTCGATGGCAATCTAAATGGTGCAGTGTATGCTGATTTCCTACGTAATGTTCTGTCGACGTTACTACAAGATGTTTCACTGCATGACAGAATGGCGATGTTGTTCCAACATGATGGATGTCCGGCACACAGCTCGCGTGCGGTTGAAGCGGTACTGAATAGCATATTACGTGACAGGTGGATTGGTCGTCGAAGCAGCATATCACGGCCCACACATTCACCAGATCTGAGGTCCCCGGATTTGTTTCTGTGGGGAAAGTAGAAGGATATTTGCTATCGTGATCCACCGACAACGTCTGACAAGATGCGTCAGCGCATTGTCAATGCATGTGCGAACATTACGGAAGGCGAACTACTCGTTGTTGAGAGGAATGTCGTTACACGTATTGCCAAATGCTTTAAGGTTGACGGTCATCATTTTGAGCATTCATTGCATTAATCTGGTATTTACAGGTAATCACCCTGTTACAGCTTGCGTTCTCAGAAATGATAAGTTCACAAAGGTACATGTATTACATGGGAACAACCGAAATAAAATGTTCAAACGTACCTACTTTTCTATTTTAATTTAAAAAACCTACCTGTTACCAACTGTTCGTCTAAAATTGTGAGGGACGTGTTTGTGACTATTACAGCGCCATCTACCACAAAGCGAAAAAAGTGATCTAACTAAAACATTCATATTTCTTTACGTACCAAACGAATATGTAATAAAAATGGGGGTTCCAATTTAAGCCATTACTGGCCAAAACTCTATCGGATCGTTTTTTTGCAAACTTTTATAAATAAATACGTTACGTTGAGTGATTAATTGAATAAGAAGTTGTTTTGAAAATTTTCAGTTTATTGGAACAAAAACTACAGACCGTCTCATTTTTGGGACATTGGCTAAATGCGCTATCCAAATGCACAACCTTATTCTCCATGCATAATATTGTAAGAAACAACACAAGCAATAAATGAAGAATGATTTAATATTATTGAATGCCTATTCAGTATGAAATGATGCAAAACACTTGTCGTGTATACCAACATTGCACCTATCACAAATTTTTGTTGTTTTTTTCTTGCAGTAAGCACATCTCTTCTGTGTTTTACTTGGCACAATGAAATGATTTCCTGGATCTGGTCGTTCATCTGTGCTTACCTATCCTCCCATCAATTTGCTTCCTTGAGGTCCTCTACGTTTTGGTTCTGATCCTGTTTTCTTTGATAGGTGAAACATCACTATTCTCCGTCGGACATCCAAAAATGAGAGCTTCTCATTAGAGTTAGAAATTTGGTACGCACGCCATGTGTTTACTACGCAGATATCTATCATCTGTGTGAATAATGGCCACCACCATTTCTTTGACCTTATCCTCGTCCTATAAAGTGATATCTCCTTGTCCAGCAGATCTAGCCCCCCCCCCCCCCCCCCTCCTATGGGCATTGTATTCTTCAATGAGATGTGGCATTGTAACAGATATTTTCTTTTTCTTTGCCCGTGAGTATCTTTCAGTAGAACTCAGAGGAGTAATAGTACTGTAATTTGTCGCTACACATACTGGTTTGTTGTCACTCCATTTCACAAGCAGAACTTCGTTCTCTTTGTCAGACATGTAGTCATAGAATTCTCGTTCCTTTTCTTTTGCCTTTCTTTTCGAGTCAATCAAAGGACATGCATTAGTTCAGATCTCTCTTATTGTTTCCGTAGCTTTCATTTTATTCTTTCCGAGTGTGATCACTGTGTCAACACTGGTGTAAAAATTCTCAAGGAAAAGCTTATAATTCGGATACTCTGATTCTGGAATCATGCTGGTTAGTTCATTTATTACCCTTGCACCTAAAGGCGCCTGTTTGTTGTCAGTCTTGCCACAGTATGGCGAAAAATTATAAAGAAAGCCATTGGAACTTGTAAGGCACCAAGTTTTATATCCAAATTTATAGGCTTTCCCCTTAGAAACATTTTAGCTGAATGTTTGCCATAATAACGTACCATCATTTCATCAATTAAGAGTTCTGAATGAAATACCCCAAATTTACCAAATTCCTTTTTCAGCATTTCAAAGTACAACCTCAGTTTGTACATCTTGTCGTTTCTATTTTGGAGTTGTCATTGAGATGAATTAATCTCTTTATTTCCCGAAACCTATTTCTTGACATGGAGTTGAAGACTAAAGGAACACCGACATCAGGAGCCTGTTCCCAGTACATATTCTCATGGGGAAGCTTATGATAACCACTCAGGAGTAGTATGCCAATAAATGATTTTAGTTCTTCTTTGGTTAGCAGAAAATTTATTTTATTATGTAGGCAAGCATAGATTTCGCTTTGTTCAATAATACTATCCGTTAGTTTCTCAGAAAAAAATCCTCAAACACCTGGGGCACTGTCTTACTTGCTAGATATTCCGCAACATAATGTTCGTTGCTCTTCCCTGGTTCACTAGTCTTTGTGTACGTTAGTTGACATTTATACCATTTACATTTACATTTTTTTTGTAGATAACGTACCGCTTTCTGCTCCATCTCCTAACGCTTTCCTTCTTTTGACTTCTGGAGGTACAACTGTAGCATTAGCTTCATCTCGGCTGGTTTGAGCTCTAAAGTGCCGGCTACATCTAGTACAACAGACTCATTGTTCAGCAGATTTTCGTCAATGTCTTCATCTTTTATTACATCTGCATCGGGTGGAATAATCGCCAATTCTACGTCATCATCTTCATCGTCACTCTCTTGATGGTTCTCTAGTTCTGCTAGAATTTCTTCAAGTGTAAGTCCATGCGGCATGTTTTTATCCTGTTGGAATCGTAAAATTCGAATAGAATATGAAAAAAAGCAGATATAAAGAACGTAAAATGCAATTCTTCCCTGTATAATACGTGTACACAAGGACAGGGAACATCAACAATAAATGATAGTGTAACATGCCATTGTGCCCATTATTGGGACGCATAAAATATATCGATATTGCACTTCCATGAAAAAATTTGAAGTATACTTAATCATACACGGACATCCATATGTTCATAACAAACACGCCCAGACGACTAAATCACAGCTCATTTTCGTCCAGGAACTACCAGTAGACATACAGTGCTGCCAAGTGCAAGAACAAAAAATCGGCAAGTTTATAATTTTCCTGACGTGAAGTACTAAGAATAAAGTTATTTATTTTATATTTACAGGCATTATAGCAGTTAGCTGAACCTACATGTGCAACAATAAAGTTAAAAGCTCCATTGCCTACGTAGAAATAAGTAAAGTATACACCCCCCAAAAAAGGGACAACGTCCAGTAATGGGTTACAAAAAAACCGCAGTTGATATCCGTTTCACCTATGGCAGCGCCATCTAGCGGGCCAACCATAGCGCCATCTGGTTTCCCCCTTGAAGCTAGACAAGTTTCGTTCTTTGTAGGTTTTTCGTTTGACGCTTATTTCGTGAGATATTTGGCCCAGTCACGATCAATGGACCATCCTGTATATTGTCGTTGTGTCTGTTCTTTCATACGGCTGGAGGTGTGAACATGTAATCCATCCAGGAGCATCGAGCACGTGTGGGAGACGCTTTGCAGCACCAGCGACCATCTAGCTGTTATGAGCCGCGCTAGTGGAGGAAAGGAAACTCTGTGGCAAGAATTTCAACAAGCTTGTGGCCTGCATGGGAGCAACCTGCATGCAATGCAGTGCTGTCCGTGGTAATAGCACACACTCTTAGGAACCATGTTAATGAAACATCATAAATCGCGGTGAATTCAGTGCACTTATTGTCGCTGTGTAAAAGAGTCTTTTCCGTTCGTCTGATTGCGTATTTCTTTCAGTTACCTTCTTTACTACACTGCAGCAGTTCTTTCAGTGTATGGCTTAAATTTCATAGAGCTGTGTTACTTTTTAGTGACACATCATATGAAAGTTACTACTGTCCTTAAGTTTTGCACAGCTGTATAATACAAAATACGTTAAAATTTGTTGTATATAAGAAAACTCTCGTCACTAAATGCAGGAATTTAGCAGGTGTATAAATATTACTTCGGCACCTGACATGCTTCTCATGCATTCACTTTTTTTTATTTTTTCACCCCATTTCGTCGTTTCCATTACTTTATTGCGACAATATTCACAATGTATGGCAAGGGGGCCAGTACGATAGTTTGTAGAGGGTTGGCTAGACACAGGGTATGGAGTATTTCTAATATTTTGGAAGATGAACGGAGACTTATAATTAGCCATAAAATGGTTTCAGTACCCACCCTGTTAAAAACCTGCTTACTGCCGAATTTTAAATCATTTTATTGAAAGAAAATCACCTGTCTACACTATGTTTTTTCCTCTGTTTCTAAGCTACGATATGTCACGGCATCCTCTTGAACACGGTTATGGATCCCGGGTAGAGCCGCCTTTGTACTGTGCTGCTATAAATGATTCATTCATTTTACAGGTCTGTATCTTCCTAAGTATTACATGCACAAGTATGACTAATGTATGAATAGAACATTAACCTCATCGAGTTCGCACAGTGCCTACCAGTAGGCGTTGCCTCGACAAAATGGCGATAAAGCAGGAAAAGAGTTTTTGTGTGTTTGAATATTCGAGATGCGTTTCTGTACAGAAGTGCAGAGTGTATTCAGCAGGAATTATAAAAAAGAACCGCCATGCAAACAGAGAATTATGCGTTCGTATAGACAATTTACGGACACCGGTTGTTCTCTAAGCAGAAAGGCACTCGTCGATCAAGTGTGCCACATGTAAGTTTGGAGAGTGTTAGAGAAAGTTTAGCTCGCAGTCTAAAAAAAAATTAACGGTCAGCAGAGGCCATGAACTTGAAATACAGCAGCAAGCTGTGTAAAAGGGTTTGCGACTGCGGTTCCATTTCAAACCGTATTGTCTGCGGGTTGTGCAATGATCAAGAGTGGAAGATCATGGCCGGTAACTCCAGTTTTGCATCAAAATGCGGGAAGCACTTGAAGATGTATATTTCGCCTCCAGGCTAATTTTCAGCGGCAAGTTTATGAGTCACAGTTTGAGGGATCGGGACACTGGAAATCGTTGTGAAATTGGGACTCATGAACGAGATTCGTGAAATATTAATGTTTTCTATGCAACGTCACAGACGAAGCTGAATGGACTGCATTAAGAAGACACTGACGCTTACTTATTACTTTGATATGCCGTAATTGTGATCGTATCGACAGCTGACTGCCGATTCCGAGTATTTCGTATTCCAGCAAGACGGTGCACTCCGCCACTCGAGCATCGATGTTCATCGAGCATGATGTCGTAGTGGTGGTGATGACGTGGTTATATTCCCTTGCCCCCCCTCTCCTAACCCCACCCCCACCCCCACACCCACGCCCTCCGCCCCAATTTACCTGACCCGACGCCTTGTGACCTTTTCCTCTGGGGGTACAGTGAAGACAGTGTTTACATACTCCCACTGCCAACATCACTGGAACAGCTGAGAGAACACATCAGTGTTGCTATGATGACCATTGACAGGATCTTGCTACATACGAAATGGAACGAACTTGATTACCAATTAGAGGTTTGTCGTGTGACCAAAGGGGCACTCATATAACATTTGTAGAGTGCAAAGTGCACATTTGGCGAGTATACGGTTCCATCCCTGCATGATTGTATTTGTACGTATCATACTAAGTAAGTAATGACACAGTCACTGTAATGTCGTGATCGCAAAACTACAAAATTGTTAAGGTTTTCGTGGCCACTTGTTGACAGACTGCCTGTTGGATTCTGTCTCGGGCGAACATTTTTGGTGACTTTTCTTATGTTTCACAGGCACGAGTGGCTGGCATTGTCAGAGCTTCACCATCCCTTGGTCGTGGTGGAAAATGCCAGCTACTCATTCACACGAAACGTCAGAGAAATCGTCAGACATACTGCCTACGATAAACCCGAGATAGAAAGCAACAGACAATTTGTCGATCTTAGTAGTGTTAGCAATGTGTGTATTTTTACCGCCTGGACAGAAAATTATTTATATTAATTCGTATTTCATCATCAATCCACACAAGTGATATTAAATCAATAATAAATATTCGAAGTCAGGTCCGTAAAATATAAAATGTTCAAACGTGGTACCAAATGCGTACTATCGCTGTGTCAACTGCAACTTTGAGTTCCAACAATAAGAGGGGAGATGTGTCCATATTGCGAGCCTCTCTCTCAGGTTCTTCAGCAGAGTCCTGCATGACCGAGTAAGTGAGCACAAAATACGAGGTAGGGCGAGCACACCCTAACTGGATAGGCTGCCCGCACTAGTTCCAGTGACCGAGCATAGAAGCCGTGACCGAATACGTAGCACGTAACTTCAGACATATTACATGTCATTATCCGTGTGACATTGCAGCCAGTACGGGCTTCTCATTTGTGGTGTGTCTCTCTATGTCATGCAGCGCGAGGAACCAGTGCAGTGAGACGTAAGATTGAAACCAATGTTTACACATTGAAGAAACGGGAAGGTCTAAAAAGCCAAGTATGGAGTACATTTCTGTTGGTTGTAGACGAAAACAGTGCGTCTACTGGGTACATATAGTGCCTAAACTGCTCCATATTATTGTGTTTCCAGTCGGGAACCACTCATTTAAAGAAACACAGTTGCAAGAAACCTCACAAAGATACACCTCCTTCAGGGATACCGGCAGTAATAAAACATCCAACCAGGGTGCCAATGTGATAAAGGCTTTCGAAAATCACTAAGGATTCCTATTGCTGCTCACTGTATGAACACAGCACTTAGCCGTATTTTCGATGAAGATAACTTATTGTTAAATCATGCCCCGAACATCGCATCAACAATAAATAACGCAAAATGCATTGTAAGGTACATTAAGAAAAGTGGCCTCTGCTCGTCTTTGAAATCATCGTTGAAACAAGAGATCTTCATACTCTGGAACAGCTTGTACACTATGCTGGAATCCTTACACACTCAGTATAACAAAGTTGCTGCTTTGCTGACGGCGCTTACAGATTGAAAAATTGCGCATTTTCTGGCACCATTTAATTAGGCCGCAGATGAATTAGAAGGCGAAAAAGAACCGACAGTCCAGTTATTTGTTCTTTGGTTTCACAAACTGCAACAAATTTGCAGTGTCTATGACATTGTCTGTCAGGGGAGTGATTACAGCACTTAAAAGCACTGTTTCATAGTGATACGTGACAGATTTATAACTATCTACAGTAATTGATGTGTACTAACAGATATGTATTTTTCAACAGGAGGTACGAAGGATTAAAAATCGAGCCTTGACTTTCGTTTGTGAGAAGATTATGATCGCTTCCAGAGATAAAATTGCTACGTTTCTTTGGCCATCTTTCCGTGATCTTAATATGCTTGAAATAAATGAAAAGCAGGAAATTCTTAGCAATGTGCGACAAATGTGTGCTACTTTCCCAGGTACAACATGCAATCATTAACATAATCGTTTTTGCATAGTTGGTGGATAGTGTATTATAGAGCAATGGGAATGCTATAATTTGTATAATATATCATTAACGCAAAACATGTCGTTTTCACGGGGACATTTCGACGATTTCCACATCAGTTCTGTATTACTTGTCTCTTTTGATTACTTTTATACATATTTCAAGTACTGTGTCATCACCACCCAGAAAGAGAGATCGTTTCAAGGAACGGAGGAACAACAGGTCATCCGCAGCAGATGAAGTAGATCTCTACATTTTGATGCGCCTCGAAGATGAGGATGACATCTTAAGGGGTGGAGCAGATATGAAACATATCTTCCAGGCCTGGCTGCAGTTGCAAGACGTATTTTATGTATCCCAGCAACAAGCGCACCTAGTGAAAGATGCTTTGGTAAAGCCGGCATGCTACTAACAAATCGCCGTAGCCAATAAAATCCGGAACGCTTTAGTGATTTACTGCTGATCAACAATAACTATGGCAAATGGTTCAAATGGCTCTGAGCACTATGGGACTCAACTGCTGAGGTCATTAGTCCCCTAGAACTTAGAACTAGTTAAACCTAACTAACCTAAGGACATCACAAACATCCATGCCCGAGGCAGGATTCGAACCTGCGACCGTAGCGATCTTGCGGTTCCAGACTGCAGCGCCTTTAACAATAACTATAATTTTGTTTCTGTTGCAAACAAGAGAAAAGTATGACAAGTTACGTTTGTAAATGTTTAATGTTTTTTATATGCTTTCTTTATGAAGATCGTTGTCTTCTAGATTACAGGGAAAGCACTTGTTTGTTTCTTATTAATGAAAGAAAAAATAAATCTTCTATTTGGAAATGAGACTCGTCTTCTATCCGCGATTGTACTGAAATATCGTTTTACTTTCCAATTTATGTGTGTCACGTACCCGTTCTTGGAAACGTTACTTTTGTATTAAAAGAGAGAAAGAGGTGTGTGTGTGTGTGTGTGTGTGTGTGTGAGAGAGAGAGAGAGAGAGAGAGAGAGAGTGAGTGTGCAGAAAGAGAGAGAGAAAGAGAGAGAGATAGAAAGGCCTTGGATTTGTACAGTACAGTGCAGCGAGCCGGGGCGAAGCGAAGTGAGACGTCAGCGGTGACCGGTCATGCTCGGTTATCGGCGTGTCCGGAATCCGGACATCAGACATGGGCGAGTAGGTGACCGAGCCGAGTCGTGTGGGGCCCGGCACAAGCTGCTCGGTCCCCGCTTCAACAGGCGAGCCGCTACCGGTCAAACACAGAGCGTTGCAGCACTCTAGTGTCCATATTGCGAGCCTCTCTCTCAGATTCTTCAGCTGATGAGTCACTGTGTGACGTATTCCAGTACGTATGGTTGTATACAGAAGTTAGACTCATTTGTATTCCAGTTTCTTTGTATTTAACTATCTCTCTTTCCTTTCCTTTTAAACAGATTATCAGACGATGACACAATCGAAACCGATAATGATGCCACTGATGTTAAATGAAGATGAAAAATAAAAAATTAAAAAAATGCATCATAGTCACTTCGTTTCAACGAGCTACTGCACCTGATCTGTGTTTCTGAACAGTGGATAAATTATGTCTCTAATCAACTGATGTAACTAACTGATGTTGGACTTCACAACCTTCGCCATCCCACTCCTCTCTGTAAACCTTCCACCAAGTAATACCGTGCTCCAGCGGATTCCCATAAGTGAAACTTTCGTGTGTGCTTATACTGTAAAAGGTATTCAGACAGTTCTTATACCTAGAGGATACAATAACATCTCTGCTGTCCTTGAATGCAATCTTGTTCCATTGTTACTTAGATATCACACAAAAACTGTTTTTCAACTAAGCAAAGCATGACTCGAGTGGGTTGAGGAGAACTCTTTCTATCTAAATAAGACATATCTCGATCTATTGTAGGGTTCTCTTACTCCATAACCTGGGCATCCAGATTTCTTTTTGTTTGCTTACACAAAGAGTAATGACCCACCAGTTACTGATATTCTTAAGCAATAGATATTCAGTCATTGTATCCATCCTTACTGGGATGTTGACTTACAATATGCGATTGAATATCGACGAGAGATTATGTTGTATATCGTGGAGACCTACTTCTTTGACATGTCCTGTGATTATTTTGATGCAGCAGTGCGGGACTTCCCCTCCTGTACCGAATTCTTCATCTCCGAATAGCACTTACACACTATTTCCTCGATTATTTACTGGATATATTCTAATCTTCGTCTTTCCCTAAACGTTTGTCCTCTACAGCTCCTTTAAGTACCGTGTAAGTTATCATCCGATGCCTTTAACACATGCCCTGTCATCGTGTCCCTTCTTCTTTCCAGAATTACCCACATATAGCTTTCCTCGCTGATACCGCGGAGATTCTCCTCAGTTCTGACACTATCAGTACACCTAAATTTCAACATCTATAGTACAACATTTGAAACACTTCGAATCTTCTTTTTTCCGGTTTTCCCACAGTTCGTGATTCACTTGCGTACCATTTTGTGATCCAGACTTACATTCTCAGTAATTTCTTCCCGAAATGAAGCCAAATGTTTTACACTAGTAGACTTCTCTTACACAGGAATGCCCTCTACGCTCGTGCTAAGCAACTTTTCTTGTCCTCCGTGCTTCGTTCATCATAGGTTATTTTGCTTCTGATTTAGCGTAATTCCATAACCTTATCTACTTCTTGGTTCCCAAATTTGATGTTAAGTTACTCTCTATTCCCATTTCCACTACTTCCATAACAAACAAGCCTGGGATAAGTTGAAAAGGGCTGTTTATGGACGACGTGACCCACCAACAACTCTGAGGGATCTACGCAGAATCGCCGTTGAGGAGCGGGACAATCTGGACAAACAGTGCCTTGATGAAGTTGTGAATAGTATGCCACGACCAATACAGGCATGCATCACTGCAAGAGTACGTGCTACTGGGTATTAGAGGTACCAGTATGTACAGCAAACTGGACCACCACCTCTGAAGGTCTCGCTGTATGGTGGTACAACATGGCCGGCCGGTGTGGCCGTGCGGTTCTAGGCGCTTCAGTCTGGAACCGCACGACCGCTACGGTCGCAGGTTCGAATCCTGCTTCGGGCATGGATGTGAGTGATGTCCTTAGGTTAGTTAGGTTTAAGTAGTTCTAAGTTCTTGGGGACTGATGACCACAGATGTTGTTAAGTCCCATAGTGCTCAGATCCATTTTTGGTACAACATGCAATGTGTGGTATTCATGAGCAATAAAAATGGCGGAAATGATGCTTATGCTGATGTCTGTCCCAATTTTCTGTAGAGATTCCGGAACTCTCGGAACCGAGGTGATGCAAAACGTTTTTTGATGTGTGTATATTACCCTACTTTCGCTGAAGCTTAAGGCTATTTATCTTGAAATTTCAAACATCTTGCGCGATTTTACATGATCTAACGCTTTGTCAAGGTCCACAAACCCTGTGAACGTATCTCGAATGTTAAGCCTTGCTTCCATTATCAAGCGTACAAGAGAACTGCCTCTCTGATGCCTTTACCCTTCCTAAAGCCAAATTGGTCGTCACGTAACAAATCCTTAACTTTATTTTCCACTCTTCTATTCATTAATCTTGTCAGTACGTTGGATACTTTAGCTGTCAGCCTGATTGTGCTATAATCGTCTCACGTATCTTCTCTTGGTGTCCTCTTAATTGTGTTGATGATATTTTGCTGAATGTCTTACGGTATGTCTCCAGTCTCGTTGATTCTACAGACCAACCTGTAAAATCATTACCATTTCCATTTGACCTTAGAAATGTTTGGGGAATGTTGTCTATATCTGTTGCCTCATTTGATATGAAGTCTTTCGAATTCGAAACTCTGTCAAGCAGTAACCCCAATATTGGAACCTCTGTCTTCAAAACTGACTTCTATATCTTCTTCTATCACATCATCAAACATTTCATCCTGCTCGTAAAGACCTTCAAAGTATTTCTTCCACCGATCAGCTGTTTCTTCTATGTTTAGTAGCGAATTTTTCCGTGCTCTTAATGTTGACAGCTTTACTTTTGATTTCTACTGCTCTTCTACATGCTGAATTGTTCCTTTCTACCGACATGTCTTTTTCGATTTCTTCTCATTTTTAATGCAGCAATTTTACCTTAGAATTCCTGCACTACCCGTTTATTTCATTTGTAAGAAACTTATACTTCTGAATTTCTTTTTACCTTGAGCATTTTTATATTTCTTTCTTAAATTAAATTATTTTTCTGGAATCCAAAGTTACTGTGCAGTTTCCTTGTTTATATCGACATTTATTTGTCGAACTTCAGTGATTTCCCATTTTAGAAATGTCCATTCCTCTTCAATTGATCTGCCTACTGAGGCATTCATAACCGCAGTCTCTCCTGCCTCAGAACAAACAGATGTCGTCATTCCTCAGTGTTCTACACTGAAGCGCCAAAGAAACTGCCTAATATCGTGAAGGTCCCCCGCGAGCAAGAGGAAGTGCCGCAATACGACGTGGCATAGACTCGACTGATGACTAAAGTACTGCTGGAGGGAACTGACACCATCAATCCTGCAGGGCTGTCCTTAAATCT
Source organism: Schistocerca piceifrons (assembly GCF_021461385.2). Lineage (NCBI taxonomy): Eukaryota > Metazoa > Arthropoda > Insecta > Orthoptera > Acrididae > Schistocerca > Schistocerca piceifrons. The sequence continues at coordinate 670,109,399 of NC_060140.1, read as the reverse complement.
GAAAGCATACGATGGGGTGTAGATTTCATCTGAATAGCAAATTGCAAGGCATCCCAGATATGCTAAATAATGTTCATGTCTGGGGAGTTTGGTGGCCAGCAGGAATTTTTTGAACTGAGAAAAGTGTTCCTGGATCCACTCTGTTGAAATTTTGGACGTGTGGGGTGTCGCATTGTCCTGCTGGAATTGCCCAAGTTCGTCTGAATGCACAATGGACATGAATACATGCAGATGATCAAACAGGATGCTTACGTACGTGTCACCTATCAGAGTCGTATCTAGACGTATCAGGGGTCACATATCGCTCCAATTGCACACGTCCCACACAATTACAGAGCCTCCACTAGCTTTAACGGACCCCTGCTGACATGCAGGATCCATGGATTCATGAGATTGTCTCCATACCCATACTCCTCCATCCGCTCGATACAATTTGAAACTAGAGTCGTCGGACCAGGCAACGTGTTACCAGTCTTCAACAGTCCAATGTCGGTGTTGACAGGCCCAAGCGAGGTGTAAAGCTATTTGTCGTGCTGTCATCAAGGGTACATGAGTGGGCCGTAGACTCCGAAAGCCCATGTCGATGATGTTTCACTGAATGGTTCATACGCTGACACTTGTTGATGGTCCAGCATTTAAATCTGCAGCAATTTGCGTAAAGGCTGCACTTCTGTCACTTTGAACGATTTTCTTCCGTCGTCGTTGGTCCCGTTCATGCTGGATCATTTTCCGGCCGCAGTGATGTCGGAGATTTGATGTTTTACCGGATTCCTGAAATTCACGATAAACGCGTGAAAGGGTCGTACGGAAAAATCACCACTTCATCGCTATCTAGGAGAGGCTGTGTCCCATCGTCCATGCACCGACTATAGCACTACGTTCAAACTCATTTAAATCTTGATAACGTGCCATTGTAACAGCAGTAATCGATCTAAGAACTGTACTACACACTTGTTGTCTTATATAGGCGTTGCCGACCGCAGTGCCATATTCTGCCTGTTTATATATCTCTGTATTTGAAAATGTATGCCTATGCCAGTTTCTTTGGCGCTTCAGTGTACTATCCCACTCCTTTTCCTGTTGACGCTTCCTTGCAGATTGTCTTAAACTTCAGCCTACTCTCATCATGACTCAATTGTTGTCGGAGTCTATATCTGCTTCTAGGTTCGTCTTACAATGCAGTATCTGCTTTCGGAATTTCTGTCTCCTTCCCGTGTCTCCATGCATTCTGTTATTACACAACTTCCTCATAGGATTTTTCAGCAGTGGTTCAAATGGTTCAAATGCCTCTGAGCACTATGGGACTTAACTTCTGAGGTCATCAGTCCCCTAGAACTTAGAACTACTTAAAACTAACTAACCTAAGGACATCACTCCCATCCACGGCCGAGGCAGGATTCGAACCTGCGATTGTTGCGGCCGTGCGGTTCCAGACCGAAACACCTAAAACCGCTCGGCCACTGCGGCCGACTTTCAGCAGTGCATTTGCTGTTACCAGACAAGATTTACTGCAGAACTGTACTAGCATTTCTCGTCTTTCTAAACTAGACTAAAAACTAAACTAAACTCTGTTAGAACAGGCTTCGAAAGGTCCAAGGGCACCATCCGACCGTTGTGTCATTCTCAGCCGATAGGCGTCACTGGAAGTGAATGTGGAGGGGCATGTGGTCAGCATACCTCTCTCCCGGCAGTAGTGTTTTCGTGACCGGAGCCGCTACGTCTCAGTCAAGTAACTCCTCAATTGCCCTCAGAAGGGCTGCGTGCACCCTGCGTACGAACGTCGCTCGGCAGGCACAAATTGTCACCTATTAACTTCTGTGATCTTGTTACCACTGCGGCAAGGTCGTTGGCTCTTTCATTCCCAATCGCGGGCCCGTATTCTCCCGAGACTCATTTTCAGTTCCTCCCTACACAGCCACATTCTAATTTCCCATTGTAGTTAGATTATAATTTTGCTTCATACTCTAAGTTGCCCGTTCAGTGCTTTCATATACTCTAACTCTTTATGTTCTACTTTGGACGTCGGCATGTATAAGTAAATTGTTGTTGTCACCACTGGTATGCTGTCGATTCTGATGACGATATTCCTCTCACGGTATAGTTCAATGCAACGTACTCTCTCACCTACATACTGTACTACTTCCGTTATACTATTTCCTTTTTACATCGATATTACCCTACATTTATCTGACCAGAAATCCTTACCTTCTTCCTATTTCACTTTACTGACTTCCACTGTATCTAAATCCAGTACTTATATTTTCCTTCTGAGATTTCCTAGATTCCTACCACATTCAAACCTCGGCGTTGCACTGCTCATGGAATATTATTTTATAGTTGACTGTTCAATGTTTTGGCCAACGGCCTTGCCGCAGTGGTAACACTGGTTCCCATCACATCACAGAAGTTAAGCGCTGTTGGGCTGGGCTAGCACTTGGATGGGTGACCATCATGGGCGTACCCAGCGAGGGGCAGGGGAGGGGGCAGCTGCCCCACCCCTTAGAAGATATTGGCAGTGTTGTTTTTACTGTTTTATTTAATAAGAAATGCTGCATGTCTTCTCGGATTGTACAAGTGCATTCTTGTATTTAAAATGTTTATTATAAGCAGTTTTTCACTGGTTTACTGTTTTATTTAATAATAAGTGCTGTATTTTGTCTTGATTCCTTGTTTCCTGAGACTAGTACGACCTGCCTCCCCCCCCCCCCCTCCCCAGTTCAGATCCTGGGTACGCCCTTGGTGACCATTCTGTCTGTCGAGCGCTGTTGACAAATGGGGATGCACTCAGCCCTTGGGAGGCAAACTGAGGAGCTACTTGATTGAGAAGTAGCGGCTCCGGTCTCGGAAACTGACACACGGCCGGGAGAGCTGTGTGCTGACCACATGCCTCTCCGTATCCGCATCCAGTGGCGCATAGGGGCCGAGGATGACACAGCAGCCGGTCGGTACCGTTGGGCCTTCAAGGACTGTTCGAGAGGAGTTCAGTTCAGTTCAATCTCTTGTCATGGTTATCTCCCTCGTGGCTTTCCCCTCGTGGAGATCCGAATGGTGGACTAAATTGGAATCTTTCCCCAATGGAGATATCATCATGGCACGTTTTCAATTCCAAACCACTTATCCTGTGACTACATATTGTCTTTCACGCGGTGGTTCTCATTGCCTTTTGCTTCCTCATGCCATTGATCACTGGAGATGCATCGGTCTTTAGGGGCAGTTTTCCACCCGATAGGTAAGCGGGCACCTCGAACCTCTGTTTTCTCCTCAACCGTTGGCAGAACGAAGAAGAATCTTCGGTCACCATTTCTGATGATTTTTATTTAGAATTTAAACAGTGGCTCACACTGAACACGGGACTCTAGACGTTGCGCTCAACGACGCTAACATTACAAGTTTGTGACACTTGTGCTCTGTTGATTGTACAGAGTGACATTTGCATAGGGATGGAATGTGTTGACGTTTCTGCGGAGCCCAGGACACTTCAGGTAGTGGACCTCCGAACAGTGTGTTCCAGAAATACGAGGCCTGTTTTTTCAGTAAGGTCCGTTTTGTTGTAGACTCTTGTAGTTCGCGCGCGTACGGCAACGAGCGCGTGCGTCGTGTACTGGCATGCCTCGGAAAGAACTGTGCTCAGTTTCAGCTCTGTAACTAACCCGTACGATTCTGTTCTGCGCTTTCAAAATGTTTAAGACTATCAACTAGCCCGCCGCGTGTGAGGTTCGCTCAGTGATGCGGTTTTTGTCAGCAAGGAACCTGTCTGCCGCAAAAATTCATCTCAGAGTTGCGAAGTGTACGGTGATACTTTTATGACTGAAAGCGAACTGCGTAAGTGGGTACGAGAATTCAAAGATGGCCGTGACAACGTCCATGATGAGGACCGCTCCGGTCGCCCTTCTTTGATTACAGACGATTTGGTGGCTTCAGTTGAAGCGAGGGTTCGTGAGAACAGGCGCTTCACAATAACAGGGCTCTCAAACGAATTTCCTGATGTGTCGAGATCAGTGCTTTACAACATAGTTTCTGAACACCTAAAGTTTAGGAAGCTATGCTCCCATTGGGACCTGAAACTCCTAACAGAGGACTACAAAAACCAAAGATTTAAGTGTGTGATGAAGTTCTTGACTCGTTATCACGAAGAAAATGATGGCTTCTTGAGTCAGATCGTAACTGGAGACGAAACATGGGTTTCGCATATCACGCCCGACTCGCAGCAACAGGGCATGGAATGGAGACACACACACTCGCCTGTAAAGGTGAAGGCCAAACAGACTCTGCCCAGCGCAAAATCATGACGTCGGTGTTTTGGAATAGGCATGGTGTTTTGCTGGGCGACTTCATCCAATTAGGAACCACCATCAATGCAGAAGCATACTGTCAAACCCTGAGAAAGCTACGCAAAACGATTCAAAACAAAGACGCGGCGTGCTGACAAGGGGAATTGACCTTCTCCATGACAATGCAAGGCCTCACATTGCAGGTCCGATCATCGATTTATTGGACAGTTTTGGCTGGGAACTTTTAGAACACCCCCCCCCCCCCCCCACTCCCTTACAGTCCTGATCTTGCGCCGAGCTACAGGGATAGGTCACTTGCTGCACTAAGACCTGTGTCCGCACAACAGTTTATTGATAGACCGCTGTGGTGCGAGGCTTTCTCCCAAAGTTCAGTAGCGCAGTTGATCTCTGACTGGCTAGTTGCATTTCGTGTTCTCAGTGTTGTGATGAGGGTATTGATGGAGAGCGCAAAAGGGAAACGTTAAATGATTTACAACGTGCGTTAGTATATAGTATACTATACCGGTATTGTGTAAATTTTATAGTCAGTAAATGCAAAGAAAGCCTATCCAAGAGAAATAACACTATTTTAGGCGAAGGTAGGAACCTGTGCATTCGAGATGAAGCAGCGAATGAAAGGTGAAAACGTGTTACAAGTCCAAAAAGCTTGGAAAATAAACAAATACTACTATTTAATCAGTTTACGTTCAAGATGTAGGGTTGCAATCGACGCTACGAGTTACTAACTGCGTCACTGTCACATAGAAGTGAGAAAGAGTAACCTTGCCTCATTAGAAGAAAATACATAGGTCCAACGCAAGATCCCACCAATTGTGGAGGAATATTCTTCTATCAAGGATATCATTTACTGTTGATTACGTTATAAAATTTTTATTTGCGTGTGTCGACAGAGGATCGAAAGGGAGAATGTCTACCAGCGAAAAGGAAAAATCATGTTTGTCAAGCTGTGAGTCATTGTTTGTGTAATGAACGTTCAAAAATTCGAGAAAATAAGGGAAACAAGGAAATAAACTGTTATATAAGAATGTGTTCAGCCCCAGCACATCTTCCCCTGGAATGTTTGGATGATGATTGACACTCTATTCAGGATAATACATCTGATTAGTATCAGGATTGATACGACTATTCCTGGACCAATGGCTCAATAACGAGCATATGTCAAACGATATGTGGAACTGTAGTGGTACGCACCATCGTACAAAACAACTTCTTTGAAGGATGGGTCCGAACGATAAATAAAATAATGTCAATTATTTATCCAATTGTTTCATGACAAAAAAATCTTCGAAACGATGACCGTCAGTGCGATCGATTAATTTTAAATATCGATAAGAAAAGAACGAAGATTTATCAACTAATACGAACGAGACCACTGCAATGCCATCAAAAGACTACAAATTGACGGCAATTTAAAATCATTTCTGGCTTGTATCGATTAAGCACAGAAATTACAGTGAAGAAGAAAACATCACAACCACTGGAAATTAGCTAAAACTGCAAAGTAGTTTAAATCACGTCATTCTCATTGGCAATCTTGTAAACAAGTTAATATTGTGAATGAGTTAACTGGGAGATGAAATGAGACTACCTTCTGGTGGTTCCCTTGGAAAAGACACAAGGGAATGTCTCCCGTAATTTGTAAAATATCCGCTGAGAAGACCGACAAGACTATCTCAAAGGCTATGCCTCTCATATGGCATACCCCGTGAGACAATCTAAGAATGAAAACCTGTATTGGTGGACACCAACAACGAAATCGTTGCAGCGGAAATACAAGAAAATAGCATAGAGTACAGTCTGAAGATGTGTCGTGTACTACAGATACTTATGTACACTGGTAGACGGCTTAGTGTGCCTGTAACAGTGAAAAGCCACTTAGCAGGAGTCCCAGGTTGCATAGAAGTGTTACTCCGTGCAAGTGTTCCAAACCCATTCTCAGAGAAGCGATGACATGGAAATATATTTGATATGATTTTCTGCAGGTGGTTAGCTATACAACTCCATGAACCAGTTTTAAGTCATATTTGTGGTTGTTATTGTTGTTGTGGTCTTCAGTCCAGAGACTGGTTTGATGCAGTTCTACGTGATACTCTATCCTATGCAAGCTTCTTCATCTTTAACTACCTAATGAAACCTACATCCTTCTGAACCTGCTTAGCGTATTCATCTATTGGTCTCCCTCTACGATTTTTACCCTCCAAACCCCCGTCAAATACTAAACTAGTGATCCCTTGATGCCTCAGAACATGTCCTACCAACCGATCCCTTCATCTAGTGGAGATGCGCCACAAATTCTCCCCAATCCTATTCAGTACCTCCTCATTAATTACATGATCTACCCATCCAATCTTCAGAATTCCTTTGTAGCACCACATATCGAAAGCTTCTATTCTCTTCTTGTCTAAACAATTTATCGTCCATGTTTCACTTCCACACAAAAACTTTCAGAATCGACTTCCTGACACTTAAGTCTATACTCGATGATAAAAAATTTCTCTTCTTCAGAAACGCTTTGCTAGACATTCCCAGTGTACATTTTATATCCTCTCTATTTCGACCATCTTCAGTTATTTTGCTCACTAAATAGCAAAACTCATCTACTACACAAGTGTCTCACTAATATAATTCCCTCAGCAGCAACCAATTTAATTCGACTACATTCCATTTTCCTCGATTTGCTTTTGTTGATGTTCATCTTATATCCTCCTTTCAAGACACTGTCCATTCCGTGCAACTGACCTTCCAGATCCTTTTTGTCTCTGACAGAATTACAATGTCATCGGCAAACTACACAGTTTTTATTTCTTGTCCATGGATTTTATTTCCTACTCCGAATTTTTCATTTGTATCCATTACTGCTTGCTCAATATACAGATTGAATAACATCGGGATGTTTCCAACCACTGCTTCCCTATTATGCTCCTCGGCTCTTATAACTGCCATCTGGTTTCTGTACAAATTGTAAATAGCCTTTCGCTCCCTGTATGTGAGCCCTACCACATTCAGAATTTGGAAGAGAGTATTCCTGTCAACATTCTCAAAAGCTTTCTCTAAGTCTACAGATGCTAGAAAAGTGGATTTGCCTTCCCTTGATCTATCTTCTAACATAAGAAGTAGGGTCAGTATTTCCTCACGTATTCCAACATTTCTACGGAATCCAAACTGATCTTCCCCGAGGTCGGCTTCTACCAGTTTTTCCATTCGTCTGTAAAGAATTCGTGTCAGTATTTTGCACCCGTGAATTATTAAACTGATAGTTCGGTAATTTTCACACCTATCAATACCTGCTTTGTTTGGGATTGGAATTATTATATTCTTCTTGAAGTCTGAGGGTATTTCACCTGTATCATACATCTTGCTCACCAGATGGTGGAGTTTTGTCATGGCTGGCTCTCCCAAGGCTATCAATAGTTCTAATGGAATGTTGTCTACTCCCGGGCCCTGTTTCGACTTAGGTCTTTCAAGGCTATTTCAAACTCTTCACGCAGTATCATATCTCCCATTTCATCTTCCTTTATGTCCATAATATTGTCCTCAAGTACATTGTCCTTGTACAGACCCTCTATATTCTCCTTCCATCTTTCTGCTTTCCTTTCTTTGCTTAGAACTGGTTTTCCATCTGAGCTCTTGATATTCATACAAGTGGTTCTTTTTTCTCAAAAGGCCTCTTTAATTTTCCTGTAGGCAGTATCTATCTTACCCCTAGTGATATATGCCTTCAAGTCCTTAAATCTGTCCTCTAGCCATCCCTGCTTATCCATTTTGCATTTTCTGTCGATCTCATTTTTGAGACGTTTATTCTTTTTGCACGCTTCATTCACTGCATTTTATATTTTCTCCTTTCATCAATTAAATTCAATATTTCTTCTTTTACCCAAAGGTTTCTACTAGCCCTCGTCTTTTTACCTACTTGATCCTCTGCTGCCTTCACTATTTCATCTCTCAAATCTGCCTATTCTTCTTCTACCGTCTTTCTTTCCCCTGTTCCTGCAATCGTTCCCTAATGCTCTCTCCTTTTCCTACAATCGAATTCCAGTCACCCATGACTTAAATTTTCGTCTCCCTTCACTATCTGAATAACTTCTCTTATCTCATCATACATTTCATCAATCTCTTCGTCATGTTTGGAGCTAGTTGGCATATAAACTTGTACTACTGTGATAGGCGTAGGCTTCGTGTCTATCTTAGCCACAATAATGCCTTTACTATGCTGTTTGTAGTAGCTTACCAGCACTCCCATTTTTTATTCATTATTAATCCTACTCCTGCATTACCCCTATTTGATTTTGTATTTATAACCCTGTATTCACTTGACCAGAAGTCTTGTTCCTCCTGCCACCGAACTTTACTAATTCCCACTATATCTATCTTTAACCTATTCATTTCCCTTTTTAAATTTTCTAATCTACCTGCCCCATTAAGGGATCTGACATTCCGTGCTCCGATCCGTAGAACTACAATTTTCTTTCTGCTGATAACGACGTCCTCCTGAGTAGCCCCGCCCAGAGATCCGAATGGGAGACAATTTTACCTCTGAAATATTTTACGCAAAAGGACGCCATCGACATTTAACCGTACAGTAAAGCTGCATGCCATGGGGAAAAATTATGGCTGTAGTTTCCCCTTGCTTTCAGACGTTCGCGGTACAAGCACAACAAGGCCGATTTGGTTAATTTACAACGCCAGATCAGTCAGTCATCCAGACTGTTACCCCTGCAACTACTGAAAAGGATGTTGCCCCTCTTCAGGAACCACACGTTTGTCTGGCCTCTCAACAGATACCCCTCCGTTGTGGTACGAACATCTGTATCGGTGAGGCACGTAAGCCTCCCCAACAGTAGCAAAGTCCATGGTTAATGGGGGGTTCTTATTTGCTATAAAACTAAATTCTGGTCGTGCTTAGGGGCTTTTTGGACACTCTTTGATCTAAACTGACGGAAAAGAAATCGAAAAACTAAGAAAGAGTTGCTTCTACATCTGAAAGATTTCGCGCCAGTCGCTTAAGAGTGGCAGTAGTAGCGCCGCTATGAGGATGCAAATCAGGTTTGCTTAAAACGCACGTGGTGGCGGACGTGAGCGCTAGTTACCTTTGAGATTGGACGTGTAGAGTTAATGTTAGTCAAGGTTGCCTTTAAGGTAAGAAAGACGTCATTATCAGTATTTCACTGACTTTGAATGGGGTCGTGTCAAAGGGCTACGAGAAGCTAGACGTTACTTCTGAGATATTGTCGATAGATTTGGGAGGAGTGTAGCGTTGTACACTATTGCTAGAAGCGGTGGTCACGAGATGTACGATCTCAAGAAGACTGGGGTCCAGACGGGCATGTGGCACCACCTAGAGGGAAGACCAGCGTGTTCGGCGCATGGCTCTCGGGCATCGTACGCATCTACAGCAGCAGTTTGAGCAGCAGTTGGTACCACAATGGCACAACCAAGTGCTACAAATCGGTTACTTCAATGAGAGCTCCTAGCCAGACGCTCTGTAGCGTGTATTACACTGACATCAAACCATCGCCAAACTGGTACCAAGCGTGAGCTCATCGGAGAGCTTGGCGGAGGTCTGTCGTGTTCTGTGGTGAAAGAAAATTCAACCTCGATGCCAGTGATTGCCGTGTGCTGACCAGCTGAGGGCTTGCAACGAACCTGTCTGCGTCCTAGACACACTGGACTTACATCAGAAGTTATGGTCTGGAGTGCGATTTTGTATTATATCAGCAGCACTCGCATGGTTATCCCACACACCCTGACAGCAAATTCGTACGCAAAATGGTGATGTGACCTATTGTGCTGCTATTCACGAACAGCATTCCAGAAGGTGTTTTCCAGTAAGATAACGCACGCCCACATAGCGTTGATGTAAGCTAAAATGTTCTACAGAGTGTCTACATGCTGCTTTGGTCTGCTCGATCACCAGGTCACCCAAAAACAGCATTACTCGTCCCTATATTGACAGACCACTTGCAACAGACATGGAACTCCATCCCACAAACTGACATCCGGCACCTGTACAACACAATGCATGCACACTGCTTGATTTCATTGAACATTTTGGCAGTTACACCGATTGTTAATGTACCAGCCTCTCACTTTTTCAATGGCTTTTCTCGTGCTTACATTTACCTGTTACCTTCCAATATTAATCATTTAAACATCTTACCTAGACAAATGTATTCGCGAAATTTCATTACTCTACATAAATTTTTTTTTCCGTCAGTGTATTTGTGTCTTACTGAAACGCAGTACTTTCATTATACCTCGTATTCAGAAAGGTGCTGACTACATTCTTCACGTAAGTCAAGAACTTACTTAAGTATGGCCGATGACCTACAGCGCATCGGTTTAAGTGACGGCCACTTGTTTTATTCCTAGACAACACCAGAAAATGAATCTTAATTTTTACAATATTAACTCATTACTCTGAAACTTACTAACTTTATTAATATTTCGTCAAGTTGCGAGAAAAATGAAACTTCAGTATTTCAATTTCACATGGAACTCTTACTGAGATAGTACAGCCCCTTAGCTACTTCCAGAGAGGAAGGTCGAAAATCCAATTCGAAAGCATAAATATAGTTTACCAGAGGTAATTCGCTTAGCAATTAACTTCAAATTCACAGTAATGTCATCGGAAGAAGAACACGATGGATTCTTCTTCTCATATTACTTTCCATCAACTGAAAGATTTTAGTGGGGTAAGTTAATGCTAGAGGTTCAAATGGCTCTGAGCACTATGGGACTTAACATCTATGGTCATCAGTCCCCTAGAACTTAGAACTACTTAAACCTAACTAACCTAAGGACATCACACAACACCCAGCCATCACGAGGCAGAGAAAATCCCAGACCCCGCCGGGAATCGAACCCGGGAACCCGGGCGTGGGAAGCGAGAACGCTACCGCACGACCACGAGATGCGGGCAATGCTAGAGGAAAAGAAGTATGGTGGAAATTTAAAATCACAACAGAATATTCTACTTCTACACTCATCAAATGTGAAGGACACATCCGGGTCAAATTCCAGTTCTTGCGTCGACTGATTACAAGTGAATCACGGTATTTCCCCATATTAAGGAAAGCCACACTGTCTGTGGTCAGCAAGAAACAGTTGTGACATTGATAAAGAAATGGAGAAGCCTGTCGAACTATGCATATTGCCAGAAAGACATGTACTAAAATGATACTTGAAGATATCGCTCCATTTTCAAAATCGTTCGCCATTTTCTACAGCTGTGTCCTTTGTTTTTGGGCCCGTTTCTTGGCTTTGACTATAACGCCGTGAACCGATCCGAATACACAATGGGTAGCAGCTGAAAAGTATCGATGTCAAGCAGCGAAGGAATACATGAGTGCCCAGAAGTCAAAATTAGGTGGTATCGTGAGACTGCAATCAGACAGGCCACATCACTCAACAGAGCAGAAAAGTGTGCAATACGTTGTAATTAACGTGCGGAGTATAAGGAGCAGATGAAAATTTTCTTCATGGCAGTGAGAGAAAGTTCTAGGACAGTGCATGTTTATCCACTTTATTTCCGCACTGATCAATCCAGTTCACTGCCTTATATAGTAATATGTGTTAGCAACGCCCAGCCTTTGCCAGTATGCAGACTTCTGCTTGTCGCAATGAGTCACCAACAGTCTCAAAAATTCCCGTGGTTGTACGTATCCTTGCACTATTCGCCTGAAACCTTGCAAGAAGAGATGCTTCATCCTCCACAGGTGCGGCATACAGCAGCGCCTTTAATGGAGCCAACAGGAAAAAGATCGGTGGGTTTAAGTACGATTATCATAGGGACCAAGCAACTGGTTCACCTCTAAGTATCCTGCGATTATCATAACGGCGAGCAAGGTGCTGAGGGACAAGAACGCTAAAATGGGCAGGGATTTGCAGTGAAAGTTCTCCAACGTAGGAGACAACATTCTGCGCAAGAACCGTCTATACCTCTGCCCATTCGGGCGGTAGTGAGCCACATATGGTCCTCTCACATGGTCCTCGATGATCCTTGCTCAGCTGTTGACAGTGAATCTTTATTGATGGCCCATTTCAACATACGCATGTGGGATAGGGGTATGCCCACTCATGCTCATTATGGAAATTCTGGATGCCATTGCATTTGGATGTTACCATCCGTCCGTCAGCTTAGGGAACAAATGCCAAGTCAATGGCTTTGTGGCGCCACTGGTCACAGCACATGTTTCGATTCCGACATATTCAGGGGGACCTGATCCGCACCTTCACCTCCTGTATCTTGTCAGGCGGTAGTATTTGGCACTGCCACGTCTGGCACGTGGATGCTAGCCAACTGTTCACTGCAGTCCTCCGGGAACCGCTGTTGAAGTTTAGTGCTTTCGAATTCAAACTAACTCAGTATAATTTCCTTAGCAGTTTCAAGGTAGTCACCTACTATTTTCGAAGAGGCTTGGAAGCTCTAATTGCAGCCGGAGAGCTTCACAATACACTTAAATCGGAGATAAGGAACGAACAGTTTCATAATTCTAATAATTCATGTAATGTCATGTAACTGATCTATGGTATATCATTTAGTTCTTGGTATCTCAAAGAGTGTAGTCCAATCAAAATGGTAAAATATGGTCTATAAATCTACAAATGATAATTAGTTTTGCCTTTTTTTCAATTTTCTTTGTGAACAGTAGCTTATTTATTCATCCCTCTGTACGTAGAATTGGCGGATATCATACAGGGGCCCTACTTTCATTTTCTCTCTTTCGTTTCACTTTTAGTTCTGATTAGAGTCAGTGTAGGCCGATACTGGTTAACGTTTCAAAGCATTTTGCGAATGTATGAAATGAAAAAAAGTATTAAAACACGTATTAATTTCAGCTTTAGTTCTAGTTCAACTTGGGTAAAAATGTAAGTATTGTATCCTGTAACGTCGAGGAACTGTCAAATCAGTTATGGAGGATGTATTACAATGAAGAAACGGCTTTAAGGTAAGTTATCTTTCTGCAAATCAGTTCATTGTACAAGAGAAATAAGAAAACTATTCAGCCTTGAACAAAAATAATGGTTTTTAAACGTATGATGTTATGTGTTTAACCAGGTGCGGACTTCATTTCGCTTAAAGATTAGTTTTTATAGCTTCTTTAAAAAGTGACTGTGGTGTGTGCATCAAAGATGCCGTATCGTCCTAGAATTCATTGTTTTGCGCAATTAAATGCCGAAGAAAATTAGGTAAACTTGTAAGGAGCAGGTTTCTTCACTTAGTAATTAAGAAATATATAGCTGAATTCGGCCTGCTACTGGAGACGATCCGTTAGAAGGATGTCGCGAAACTGCTGCCAAGTATGAAAACACCACAAAATGCTTTATGTGACCATGATACTCAGCGATAGTTGTGTAAAGATATGTAAAACACTTGCCATTACGGACATTTCAAGAAGAATGCATCTTTCGTGAACAGTGAGAACAGTTAATGCAAAATGAATGCTGCATTTGGTAAATGATGATCAACAGTAAATGATAAATTGGAATGGCAATGTTGCAAACAGTACGTTTTTGCCCATTTTAAAAAGAACGATAATATTCTGTTCACAGATTTGCTTGTGTGGATGAGACACGCGCCCACGACATAACGCCAGCAACGGAACAGAAATCAAAACATGTGTAGAAGATGGTAATCCTACAACAAAAAACAATACACTTGATTTCATCGGTCAATAAGTTTTCCTGAGGTTCAAAAGTGGATTCTCATTACTAATTAAGTTGCAAGGGATACGAAAATAGCTGCCAAATGTTTTGCATGTTTTCTGATTCACCTATGTACTCGATAAAACACATTGCCTGAACAAATGTGAAACGCCCATAAATGAGGGAGGACACTAAATAAAACTTGGAGGGTAGCTCATTATATTTCAGTGGTTACATAATCGAGTCGTATTTATAAGCAAATTTGCGTTACGAACACACGTATCAGTATGACGTTGTAGGCCCTGTGGTCTGGATGTATGCACTAATTCGTTTGGAAAAGGAGTCATAAAGCTGTTGTATCGTCTCGTAAGGCGTAACAAGTTCTTAATACCAGGGATACTGGCATTGGGTCGGAGTAGACGCCCAAGCTGGCCACACACGTGTTTTATGTGGGATAAATTTGGAGATCATGCTAGACATAGGATTACCTCAACATCACGTAGACAATTCATAGAGACAAGTGGCATGCGGACGAGCTTCGTCCTGTTGAAAAATTGCACCACAATACTGTCGCATGAGAGGTTCGACGCAGGACATTCCTGAAGCCCTGCTGAGCCGCCAGAGTTGACCCTACCAGCGGTGACCTGGAGTCAAACCTAGCGAGTCCCCACACCACGTAGCCATGAGTAGCATTGGTGTGCCTTTCCACAATGTTGGAAGAATTGGACATCTGCCCAGGTCTCCGCCATACTCGCTGACTCCATTCGTTTAAGGTAGTGCCGAACCGAGGTACATTACTAAACACGATGTGCCACCTGTCATCAACAGTCTGTGCTTCCTGATCCCGGCATCACTCCAAACGCAGCGGTTTGTGTTGTGGTATTAATGGCAGCTTATACATGGCGTGGTAATTTCCTAGGCTGGTCTTTGTCCGATGGTGCAGGATGACACACATTGTTACTGGGAGTCCATGACTTGATCTCAGGTGGAAAATGAAGATGTGAAGCGATTATCATGTACTAGGCATACAATATGGTGATCCTCCCTGGTGGTAATCGATTGTTATCGACTGGAACTTTGACGACAGCTGTGCCAGCCCTTACATTGCCATGAAGTCCAACGTTGGTCTAGTTACATCTGAAAGCCCCATAAATTTGGTTATTGGCTGATTCGACCAGCCGGCCATATTGAGACCCACAATGAGACTCCTTTCAAAACTCAGTCATGTGCTGATAACTCTGTTTCACACGAGTACGTGGCAGCTCCATGCCCTTTTAGGGTGGTTATTTAACATCTGATGTTGGTCACGCCCCTTTTTTTGGGATTGTCAAAAATACACGCCAATATTTCAGGACGAGGCTCAGCACATGCCGGAAATTAAAAAGTCATATGAACATGTGTCTGGAAATGGATATATATTGAAATATTGAACGAATTTTGTTATCTCTGTACATTACTAAAGCTCCATACAAAGTTGCCCTAGCGTTTCTGCAGTACTTTGAGATGATGCTGTGGTGTGACAGCGGTCGCTATGGACCATGGCTGGGATGAAATTACTGTACTTCTTGGCGGGACCTACTCTGGCGGACAACATCAGAAGATACCTTCGTGACACCTCGCATGTATGAGACAAAAAGTGTCGGACAAACTGGGACGAGACTTCGTCGAAAATCTTTATATTTTTCAGTTAGCATATCATCTCTGACATTTACTTGCCCTACGCAGTTGACGGCGATTGTGACTTGGGAGTAATGGGAAATAAAGCAAAAGCATGTATGCAACCAGTCTAGCCGGCAACAGACGACATCGAATCGTCTACGCACACTGCTGCACAAGCTTTGCAGTCCTCCATTGGCAGATCATCACTGTGGATACAGCAGTGTAATGTTGTTGTCAGTATCGTTGTTTGTGTTAAGTGCATAGGGAAAAACGAAAGTCTACGTTCCCAGCTCATTAAAATCCGAATGGCAGAGAACAGCTATGAGTTTATCCCTAAAACACTTGGGATCTGTTGTGCTCTTTAATAGAAATTTATAAATCCTTTGACAAGCTAATTCTAGTCTCTAAAAATATATCCAAACCAACGTATTACGATATATTGAAAACTGTGGTAATGACTGATCACTTTTGCTAGTGGGATTCCCTCTGAAAAAAGAAATTAATAATGATAGATCCGAAAAATTGTAAGCTCGTCTTCCCTTACCTGGAAAGAGATATGTCACGATCTAATAATCAATTTGGTCGATCACAACTCACCAAACCTCCGACCCTTCTAGACACTATTTCACTGAATTATGCTTTATCCTGTAATATGATATCAAAATTATGGCGTACAGGGGGATCGACGTTCACGATGGCAGGCATCCCATGATGTGGTTCCATTGTTCGGTGCAGTATACGTTTGTCGCAAGCGACACTTTACTGCTTACCGGTCCCACACACGCATCACTCTATTAAATGTGTGTTCTGGACGAGCCGAAACGTGGTATGTACGAAAAACTCAATACCCAAGAGCAATCATTACATGGCATTCGCACACACCTGTCGCAATTTCGTTCTTAGACGTCGAGACGATGTGCACTGCAAGTCGTTTTCGAAGTTCCACTTCATCTGACAAAGTTGCATTTTGCCCACACGTAAGAAGCCGACGCTGACTTTCTCTTCTGCCCCAACGTCTTCGTCTCAGAGTATTACTTACCCCTAATATCTTCCTTTATTTGTTATGCATATTATACATCTTCTTCACTTGCAATATTTTCCTTATAGCGTCACGAGAGTTATTCCCTGATGTGTTAACACCTGCGAAAAAGATACTCATATCTTATCAGTCTATTTAATTTTCACTATCTTTGTTGAACAACGCATCTCAAACGTTTAGATTCTCATCTTTTCCAGTTTTGCGCAACCTATTACTGATTTCCATCCGATTCTGCATTCTAGACATAAATTCTATAAAAAGTCCTCCTCAAACTCTAGAGGATTTCTTGTAGTGAAGAATACCCTCTTCATCAGCGCTAGTCTACTTCTTATATCATAAGTTTTCAGTTCCCTTCAACAGATCCTATAATTGTTCCTCACTTTCACAAAAATTAGCAATGACATCAAAGATTTGTTTCCCTTTGAGAAGATAACAGATCAGTGGTGTCAAAAAATTTAGCTATAGCATCCGATAAGTTAAAGCCGACCGTGTCCAACTACTAAGTCTGATGAAACTCTGATCCGTCTCCTCTAATTTCTCGCGTACGGAAGTTTTAAGATAAACGAAACCAGAAATATTTAACTTTCCTCAGAAATAACTGTATACTCGTATTATGTCCTCACACACAACCAAAATGCAAGGCAAATAAAACTATTAGGTGATGAATATTCACACATCTGTTAAAATCAAAAATGTTTTCCGCTAACTTATTTATTCGTTAAACACACTGGGCAAGCTACTTTTTGCTGACGTAATGGCGGACAATGCACAATTACTCACCACAAAGTAATACGTATGAAAATTGGTGCAAAAAAAACAACATGCAAATAAAAATATAACACCAACAAACAACCCAAATCAATATGCATCAGCAATTAAGAAGCGAATGAGAAATGAAGACTGTATAACTTTGGTCTCTTTAGTAACAACAGCGGTTATTTGCTATTACAAGGTCTGTGTCGGAAGATAATGGAACCACAAAGATATGACCTTCGTAAAACGAATTCTTCCACTGAACAAAAGTGATTTTAATCATTGTTTCCAAGAGTTACTGAAAAAAAGTTGTTCAGCGTTAAGGGAAATTTCCAATTATTTGAAAGCAGTGACTAAAAAATCAACATAACTTTATGGTACGGTTGATAATAGCTTGAATATACAGTGATTTTCAATAATAGTTTCCAAGGGTTCATCTTCTCAGAAGAAATGTTGGAAATTTGTGGTGAGCTCTCATAGGATCAAAATGCTGAGGTCATCGGTCCCTAGGCTTACACGCTACTTAATCTAACTTAAGATTACGCTAAGGACAAAACACACACCTATGGCCAAGGAAGGACTCGAACCTCGGATGGGGGGGAGCCGTGCAAACAGTGGCAAGGCGCCTCAGAGCACGCGGCTACCCAGCATGCCACCTTTTCAGATAGAAAGTTAATTTTCATTTAACTGATGCTTCCGGCGAGTCGTCGACGTCCTCGTTGTTGTTCCATAATCCTTGAGCGTATAGTCCAATAATTATCGTCTTGCTAATCAGTCCTCTTGATTGTGGTCGCCAGTTGCTAATGTTGCAGGAGCGCGTCATGTTTGAAGAATTATAGTAATCAGCGCTTCTACATGCAGCAAAGAAAATAAGTTACGTCATGTAACTAACGCCTATCGTATCCCGACGTCGTAAAATGTATTAACCATCACTAGTCACAGTTTCAGATTTATGTCTTTCCGTTTGACCACAGCTCGCCACATTTCACAGTTCAACCATTCTCATTACGAAGAACATCAATTTACCTGCAATTCGAATTAACAGTCCACGGTATACATCAATCAATGCGTACCCCGCACAATAGTCACCGTTGTCACATCGATTACACTGCGATCCGTATACCGTACGTTCAAGTTTAAAGTCACTGATATCACTTCACGACAAGAATATGCGTTACTTTTACAATCCGCGGCACGTACTAGTCTGAGCTATTTACAATCAACAGTACACTTACAGCGTCCACGCAGCTTAGCGGTCTGCACATTACAATTTTTAAGCTTAGTGTGCCGAACAGCAGTTCCGACCACTGACCAACGCGACACATAATTAATTCTTTGTCAGCGGTGCAGAACAAAATCACACATAGTATCACTGTTCAAACAGTTATCTTACATCAGCCATGTACATAGTAGAGACAGTAGCATTCACACGGCACGACAATCATCTCAGCGCCGTTCTTCTCGCCCAAGACTCTTTGTTGATACTTTCTCGTCGACCTACCGATATTTTTGTACACCATCCAAAACATAAAGCTTCTTACCTACATTTTCAGAAAATGCTGTTTTGTCGATTTACATTTTCTTACAAAATTGCTAAATCACATTACTCTGTGCATGGACAATGAATTTAAACATATTAATAATCATAACACGAGACAACATTTAAAAAATGAACATTGATGTTGTAAACAGAAACGTAGTTGAACAGAGAAATAAATTTACAGGGTTGATCCAGAAATAACTGTTTCAAAGTGTGACTAAAATAAAGCAGAACAGAAGGGAAAACGAGGTACAGGCAAAAGGGGCAAAATCTATATCATTGTGGAGTGTTACTTCACACTTTTCACCGTGAATTTTAATCCAGTTCTACGTGTACATTCTCACTAACGACTTACTATAGGTAAATCGTTATACACACGTTCTCTATTTGGATTTATTCGCTGTCATTGATTCTGAGAGCTGTGTTTTTCATTGACGATAGTATACAGGAAAGTGTAAAATTTGAATTCGATCACGTGGATGGAGATTCGAACTGCAAGTGCAAGGCTATAACCTCTGGTACTGTCTCAAAAAGTTCTCGACGGAAGACGAGGAGGTTGCGCCGAACGGAATGGGAAGTAGTTAATTACCATTTTTCGTGCAGAAGAACGGAAGTCGGCATATGATCCAGAACTAAAGCAATAAAAAGGCATTTTCTCTAAAGCACATTACCAAGTGGGGGTGCCTACCTGAAAAACATGAAAAAAAAGAAACAAAATTCGTTAATTCTTGTTGAACCATATTAACAATGCACTTATAAAAGAAGTACTGACGTGTAAGTATGGTCCAGAACCCGGAAAATATCTTTCAGCAAACTGTTAGCAATATCAGTGCACTTTAAGTAATGTGTATTGTCGACTTCATGAGCGCCACAAAAAAGAAATTAAAATTGCAAATTTCGTTCATTCTTGTTAACTTCTACACGCAACATACTTTTTAAAGAGATACTGATGTGTAAGTAAACCCCTGAGCCTAGAAATGCTGAATACGTCGTTCATTGGGGAAAGTGACATCTGCAACGGAGACTTAAAATTTTGGGTTAAGTTAAAATGAAAACTTATAACATGTATGGAATATGGTAGAAGAATTCATTAAAAATAGGAAACTTTTTTCAAAAGTTTAAAATTTAAAGTTACTGACTAGATTACATTTTTTTCAAAAGCTAGGCATGAAGTACCCGCCTTGGTATTGCGAAGGTTAAACGCATTTAATAGAAAAACAGATATTTCATTTAAAAAGGCATACAAAACAAAGTATGTGAGAGACATTTTACATCGAACGCGTGCAAAATTTATACGTTTAGTGTCTCACAAAAATTGCAGTCATTCGGAGAGCAATTTCTCTACGTTATGCAGAGCTGGTAGCACGACATTGCTACACAGACCTTCTTTCATATGCGTGACCGCGCGTCTAACCGAAATAAACGACGTAGCCGCAATAGGGTGCCACCAGGCCAGTGGCTTATGAAAGCCGCCTCGCATCGCCAAAATGCAGCGTCCACCATGTTCTGGTGTTCGCGCTTCCCGAAACCTTCGCCTTCATTCGTTCTACTTTCACAATTGTGAATCCTTGTCCAGAAGCAGAAACCTTACCACAGCTGATAAATCGTAAGTTCTACTCGCTGATTTCGTCTCGATAAGACAGGCAAAGTCGTGAAAAGAATGAGATTACTTTTTCTGAAAGTCAAGACATAGCGCAAATTGAATGGACCTAGAATTGTGCGATGTTTAATTGCTTGTAAACCGATCTCCAAACTTAAGGACGTGATAGATAAAGTTACATAACATGTTAACTACTTGGTGGTAATGAGCGCGTTACCAGAGGTCTCCCAATCGTGAACTGGAAGTTGGACGTCAAATTCCATGACGCCAGCGTGAGTATAGCGCCAAACAGGACTGGCTCCGCATGACGATGAGTTGATGCTGAAGGGGTTATCATGATCCATCAGTGGCGAACATAACTGGTTTAAGTAGACTACTTGTAACTTGTCGTCTCTCCAATCATGATTGTTGGATACAGTGAAAGGCCGTAGTCCCTCAGACCTCCAGCCACAAACATGGACACATAAAAACAGCTAGCAGCTACGGTGAACTGTGGTGGTGTTGCCCAATACAACATGGGACAGCGACCACATGTTGATGCCTTCACACGGGAAAGAATTATCGGGAAACTGGAAGAAGGACGGAGTTTGGTATTAATCACACCAGTTCTTCACGTTCATGGGCAGCGTACCTAACCACAGGCAATGGTGCCCGAAAAAGAGGAAGACATAGATCAAGGTCAACTACAGTAGTGGATGAAAGATATATTGTGCAACAGGCACGAATGGACGCACATCAAGCAGCGGGTGCGATTGCAGCCACGTTAAGAGGACTGCAGAGCGTACAGTCTCACGCTCCACAATAGCATGGCGACTGCACGACCAGTACGTTGTGTTCTGTTGAAAACCACCCATCGGCCGCACGGTTTGCGATGTTGTGAAGGCATAGCGACTGGGCCATTGAAGATACTCTTCCCGGATAGGAGCAGATTGAACCCGACATGGGAATGGTCCAATCCGAACAATCGAAATATGCAGTGAAATTTTGTATACAGAAATAATACACCAAAAAAAAGGCCCTTTCAGAAATTTAGCTGCTAAGGGGCACTGCAAGTATTTAAAAAGATGTTAAAAATAGCCAAATTCGTAGCTCGTCAGGCGACTGGAGAACTGTGCACCCCTACAGGAGCTGTAGTGGACAGCATATGCACAACATGGTAAGTGCATATCCTTGGTTAACAGCGAACTTGAGTTTTCGTTTATAATTTTTCTGCAACATTTGTCTACAGTCACTGTTCAGTCAAACTTGCAACTCATTTAATACCTGTAATAATTACTAGTTGCTTGTGTGTTAGCGTAGGTCTTAATCGTGGAGATAAAATTAAATTAATATTCATTGCGTTTAACGCTTAATGTTAAGCAGTGAGCAAATCAGGTTTTGCTTCGTAATATCTGAAAACGAACTGTGTAAACGGAAGAAAGACTTACCCGAAGTAATAAATATGCACCAGAATGAAACTCGCAAAAGCTCTTAAAAAAACTATCCGAAAGATATTGTGTCCACAAAGTCCTGTTAACTTAGTAATAACCAACACAACCCCATACACTTATTTTCTTCAGATGTGAACCATTTAGAGCTCCTCGTGAGAGGCAGTGCACTGCTTCCGATGGAGATCTATGAGATTAGGCCTTCCAAATCACAATATAGAGTAACTTCACTGATCTTCTTCGACCCAGTTAAGCAGATTCAAGGTATCATACAATGTAGGAAGTCGCAAGACAATGAAGTTTACTTCAAATAAACCCTTAGACGACATGGAGTTAATTCGTAACCGCTGTGAAAACGAAGCTTGCTGTTATCTCCGCATATCCACATCTGCCGGTCAGTCAGGTTTCATGAAAGATCTGCGAGAAAAGTGTACCTCATCATTCACTCATTCACAATCATGAACGCATATTTCAACAGTACCTATATCTACCGCACACACACAATGGATTTTTTATGTCGACTGTCGAAAGTATTTGAAAATGCATGTATCTCTCCAGAAACGACGTGAGAAAACAACATTTCTTCCGTCAATTGTGCCTATTTAAGAAAAATGTTCGTTTTCGACACATTAAAGAGTCTGTTGTGCAATAGATTAATGCAAATAAGAATGACAGTGACAAGTGTGAGTGGATTACTGTATCAACAGTTTTATACCTGTCTTCAGGGACGTCAGTCCGCAGCTGGTGGTCTCGCGGTAGCATTATTGCTCCCCGAGCACGGGGTCCCGGGTTCGATTCCCGGCGGGGTCAGTGATTGTCACCTGCCTCGAGACAACTATGTGCTGTCGTGTCGTCTTCATCATCATCATTCATCCCCATTACGGTCGGAGTAAGGAAATGGCAAATCACCTCCACGAGTACCTTTTCTAATACGACGGTGCGGGTCTCCCGCATCATTCCCCTACGCTTTTGTCAAGGAGTATGGGACTTCATCATCATCAGGGACCTCAAGGCACATTAGGACCAAAATAAAAAAGACTGTTTAGTGGCAAAAATCTTATAATCGATGTTGTATCCGATATTGATACAACCCTACGGTCGTCAAAGCCGGCAAGAGAACTGCAAGTTTCCGTCAGGTGCCATTAGCACACTGCAGTGTGTTACTAGCTAAACTATTGTACACAGCTATTACCGTAAAAAATCTTTACTATTATAGTGGGCTCGAAAGAGCAAATTATCCTTATTATAGTATCACTTTCGAGCCGTTTATGCTAGCTTATGCTTGTTGGTGGTCATTTGATCGAAACTAGTAGCGAAGCGAATTGTGCAAAATAAAGGACAGCTGAAGTTTGACAATGAATTTTAACAATTATTTGGCGGCTGAACATCCCCACCAGCAAACACAGATAAACCAATGGTGCATGCCCACTGAGCCACGCCTCCAGCAGCTCAGTATCACGAGCACCGTCTGCTGCCACAATAAAGGGCAGCCAGTCAGCCATTCGTACTTGGGGCTTCTCCACTGCGAGATGCTGTGGAGGCACCGCCTAGTCGTGGTTCCAACATCGTTGTTCATGCTGTAGTTCAGGAAGCCTCTTCCTTGTTGAATTGGCAGCTGGACTCTATTTTTTGCTACATTATTTCTAATGGATCTTCATAAACGTGGAGAAATACAAGTAAATCATCTGTTTACTGTGTTAACTTGTTAGCTAATCTTTTCTGCTCCGGTCCAGCTTTCCTAAGGCACTAAACTGCTGACGTCATCGGTCCCTAGACTTACACACTACTTAAACTAACTTATTCTAAGAATAACTCACACACCCATGCCCGAGAGAGGACTCGAACCTCCGCTAGGAGGGGCCGCGCAATCCGTGCATGGCGCCTGTAATTGCGCGGCCACTCTGCGCGGCCCAACTTTTCTAAGACGACAGTGCCACACCACTCTGCACAACACCTCTCCTTGTCACTGCGTAAGAAGTCGTACACAACATTCGATTTATCAAAATCTGGAAAAATTGAGACAATAACTTTTACTTTTTCAGTCGAAGAGTATTGTAACAAGCTGCAGTAATTAATTCATTGCTTTTGTTGGACTCTTGGCTTGGATATAACGATACCTCTGTTTTTAAAGAGGACGACGAAAAGACTGTTGATACAATAGAGATTCCACCAACAACAACCAATATGAGTCTTGATAAAGAATTTTTCCACTATGGAAATTATTTCTAAGGAAATTATAGATCGATGTAATTTCCAAGCTCTCTTTGTCATTTGAGGTTTATCAGGAGGAAACGAACCTTAAATTTCAATTACCTGTGGATTATCAGGTTACATTGGCACATTTTACGAACTGTTATATGTACACTTGGTATGCAGCACATTGAGCAGAGCGACGGCCAGGAGCCGAGCGGTTCTAGGCGCTTCAGTCTGGAACCGCGAGACCGCTACGGTCGCAGGTTCGAATCCTGCCTCGGGCATGGATTTGTGTTATGTCCTTGGGTTAGTTAGGTTTAAGTAGTTATAAGTTCTAGGGGACTGATGACCTCGGATGTTAAGTCCCACAGTGCTCAGAGCCATTTTTAGCCAACGGCCAGGACCATTTCTTACTCCACCGCAATGCTGTCTAAATAAAACTAGTAATTACTATGACGTGCCTGAAAACATTAATTTTTGTTCCGTCAGGTGTGCCTGCTGTAAAGAAAATGTTTGTTTTCGTCATTCAAGTGACAATTCGCGTTAATATGACGGCTAAGTGGAATAAAGAAGCAACTGTTTCAAAAATGATGATCAGAAATATGCAACAGGAACTGTTATAAAATGGTTTATATGAAAGAAATATTTCATTTCAATAAATTAAAGGCACGAAAGATGGAAGTCGTGTGTAGTGTAACATCAGAAACAGCCTTTATTAATCTTCCTCTGCTAGTCGCCTTTGTAAGAATTACATATACAACACTTTAGCTGTCGATTCGAACTGCTTCCTATTCAAAACATTAATTAAATGTGAATTTTTTGCATAGGTTAGGTGCTTCAAATTCACTCGTGTCACACTCCGAATATTAGCACTATGTGGCGCTGCTCTCTCTTTACTCCGCAGATAGAGCGCTGGGCAGAAAGGGCTGTACGAACTGCTGTCATAAGCGGTTTTTCGTTCGACAAAAACGAATAACATCGACAACTTTTAAAAAATACTTACAGTTCTCCTCAGCACGTAAAAAGTTTACATTTCTTTAGTTGTATTCTTCGTGCATAAAAAATTGCAAAGCGGGTCTATACATATGGAACTGTAACAGACCTTTGTGAGTAGTGATTCTGGACGTTCCCTCACATGACAAAAGGTAGTAACTCGTAGTGCACTGGGGAACATTGTAGGAAATGATCGTTTTGGTGGTCCAGGTGTTATGGTGTGAAGACTCGTAATGTATCATGGGCATACTGACATCCAAATTTTTGAAAAGGTATAGTCACCTGTCAAGATCATTTTGATACTGTTCTTCTTCCCCACGTGCGTCTTTAGAGAGGTGCATTCTGCCCTGACTTCGTTTTGGTGGATCACAATGCGCAACCGCATCGGAGAGCGCTGGTTGGGCAGCCCTTGGAACGAGAGAATATTCGGTGAAAGGACTGAGTTGCCTGTTTCCCTGACTTAAATCCCATCGACCTTACCTGGGATGATGTAGGGAGGCGTACAGAGTATCCAAAGTTCCAGTTTCAAAACGCTGTACAAAGAGAACCACCACTCCGAATGAAGTCAAATTTGAACAGAATGCTATCGATTCAGTGTTAATTGTCATGCAACAGAAAGAAATTTACCAAAATTTGAGCAGTAGATGGTACTGTGAGCATCAGGATATGCACATAAATAGACACACGGAACATGACTGTTCCTCAGGTTGCTCTCGAGACGCCCATCTTGCCCGTCTCTATTAAGGATCGCGCACTGCTGGTAAAACTATTTTCACACGAATGGTGACTGTGCGCCAGTAGCCCTGCAGAAGTTCCGGACACTTAGGGATTTGAAAAAAAGGCATTGGTCCAATTCCCATCACGTGATTTTTCAGAGCACCACAAGTGAAATTGTGTTTTTTTTTGTTTTTTTTTTTTTGTGTCTTACGATAATGGAACAGCGGAATTTAGAGCAACATTATGCCATCAAGATTTCTGTTACGCTTTGTGAATTGGCGAGTGCGACCTTTGAGAAGCTGAAACAGGCCTGTGAGGAACATTCATCATCAAGACCACAAGATTTTCAATGGCAAAAACCATTCCTGGCAGGCCGAGAACACGTTGAAGATGAACCTCGCTCAGGGAGATCTTCATAAACCGACGAAAACGTCGAACGAGTGTGTGCTCTTGTGAGATCAAACCGATGTTTTAACAATAAGGATGATGGGAGGCCTGCTAAATTTATGCACTTTCACCTTATGTCAAATTTTGAACGAAATTTTGCATATCTACAATGTTTGTGCCAAAATAGTGCCGAAAAACCACACAACTGAGCCGAAGGACAATAGAATGTGTGCGTTGATCTTTTTCAGAGGATTGCCAGTAACGATGAATGGTTCAGTAGTGTGATCACAGGTGATAAATCCTGGATTTTTGAGTACAATCCTGAGACAAAGCGGCAATGTTAGAAGTGACACACTGACCGAAAAAAGCTCGAATGGGCAAATCAAATATAAAAAAGCTGATTTCCTTTTTCGACAATAGGAGTATCTTGCATAAAGAATTCTTTCCTCCAGGACAAACTGTCAACTAAGTGTTTTAGAAAGACGTCCTTGGAAGGCTCAGCAAAAGGATAAATCGAGTGAGACCGGACATCGCAGACAAGTGCATGCTGCACCCTCCATCAAAAGCCATTCCTGTTGTTTCACAGCACCCTGTTTCCCTGCTTTGAGTCCCTGTAACTTTTTCCTTTTCGCCAAATTGAAAAATGTGTTAAAAGAAGGTCATTTTTGGACTTTGGAGAACTTTCAAAAGACTGTGACCGACATGTTAACATGTTAAAGACCCTACCAATTGATGTCTTTCAGTGCTGCTACCAAGATGGGAAAAACATCTGCACTGGTGTATAACTGCCGAAGAGGACAATATTGTTCTCTGAAAGAAAAATAATAAAAATTTTGGCTGATAAAAAACTAATGACATTACTTTTCTCACACAGCTCCTGGTATTTTATGTAAAGGAAAATTTGTCCGTGACGGTTTGCATGTGTGTGAATTACTCCGTAGCGAGGGACGCACAATACCATAAAACCGTAAAAAAATGATTGCAGGGAGAGAGAAGCAAAACGACACATACACACAAGACATCATAAATAAACTAAAGCAAGTAATAGCACGTGGGAATAGATTCTTGAAATGGGTCGTGCTATGTATGATGAAACCTAACTGGTGCAGCATTTTATTATCATTATTATTATTAGTACTTACTTAATCTGGTGTTTATCTACCTCACTGTCTAGTAGTTATAAGGTATCTCAATCTCTTTCTGTCTGCAGTAGCGTCTACTGCCTCTTCTACCGACACTTTGCTGCCTTGAATTACCTCTTATATCCCATTCTGATTTGTCTTGCTACGCAGTTCTCGCTTGCGTTCTATTCTTGGCTCCTTCGTTAACATTGGCAGGTGATCTTTAGAAATTCGCTAGTGACATCCATTAATATGCTTCTCTTCTATAGTCCTCGGCACTGGCTTTGCATTTTAACTTTTCACGGTGGCTGTGTTTCGAATCGTGTCGCTCCCACTTTTGTTTCTTGTTTTCCGGAAATGTGACTTCTACTGCTCGGATCTGACTTTTCCCTTGAATGTATAGCAGAGGTGTATAGCAGCTGTGTAAGATTTGGAATTTAGACAGCGAGCTTTGTTGCTTTCGATATGTCTCTGACAGGGAAATTTAGCGTGACTGCATTAAACAACATTTCTTCTTCCATATTCGAGTTTCCAATGACTAGCCAAGTTCTTACACAGGGAGAAGATGAAACAAATTTAATTCATCCACTCGTCTCCATGCACACCGTCTACTAAATGTTTATAGTTTCTTATGCTGAATTTCTTTTTCTCTGTCACATAGATATCGCACTTACGAGGGGATACGCAGAAAATAACTTATTTTATTATATATTTCAAACGTTTTCCCAAAACTCCCTTATCGCCTACAAAGTGCTCCCTTTTGAACGTGTTACGTTTAATCCGTGAGTCCTCTCTAGGAAGGATTTTGTAACAGTTCTGCAGTATGAAACTCATTGATATCTTTCTTTCTTTCTTTTTTATTTTATCTTTATTTGTTTAGTTTAATGCATAACACTGAAAGCATGTTCAAACTAAGATTTTTTGTTTAAATTTTAGCCGTTTAAAATAGTTCGAAGTAGTCAGTTTGGTAACGGTCGATAGCGCACCATAAGCTTCTCATTTCAACATTTTTAAGTCTAACGAAGTCCGATTATTATTATTATGCACACTATTTCTTTGCATTGACAGGTAACCACAACACGGTTTTAGTCACCAGGCTCGCAGTATTCCAATGACTACTTCCTGACCTGGAGCTAAGTATTTCGTGAGAACGAAATGAAACTCTCAATCGCTTACAGAATCTTTTATGCAATAAAAAGAACCAATGCCTGCTTTCTAAATTTATTATTGCATGTTTTCCGTTCTCATTGTCAGTGTGAGGTATCCTTTCTTCGATAACATTTTACTCTCATGAACAAATTTAAAATAATAAAGCCCATACCGCGGAAGAAAGGTGATACGCTGCGATATGTAGGAGTATGGGCGACTTGTGATATCCGCTGAGACTTCTCACTTAATACTAGTTCTTTACTCACAAACTAGGCTTTGATGGAAGAGCTGTCGTCGCTCTCCAAGCGTCTGCCAGTTCAGGTATTACTGTATCTCAGTGACGCTCTCCCGTGAATATAATAAACCTGTGACCATTCGGTTTTCCTTCTCTGAGTACGTTTTGTAACCTCAGCTCTACCTGATCTGAGTACCGTGCATTAGACTTTGGCAGGGAATTGTTTTTAAAGCTGTCTGTCTTGTAGACGGATTGCACTCTTCCTGTATACTACCACCGAACCGAAGTCTTCCATCAGCTTTCTGTACGAATCAGCCTGTACGTCCTTTCAATTCCAAATCGTTACAAAATATCTCGCCCAGGTATTTGTACTGATTGATTATTCTTTGGTGGACAGATGGTAGGCGCCATAACGAACGGCTAAATAATTAGCACAGAAAAGGCGGGTAAACTTTTTAAGTCCAAATTCCTGATCCACGAAGAGACGGGAGGCATGATGTGGAAAGTAGTAACAAGAGACATGATTGACTCTACTACGACAGAAAGAGAAAGTAGTTAGTTTTAGTTATCCAGCCATCAATGTTGATATAGGTAGCAAGACTCCTCAAATGTGTTTTAGATATTGCAAGTCAAATCGACTAGATTTTCCAGCCGTCATGTGCAGAAGTCACCAACAAGTTGTACAGTTATCACTGGACAACGGCAGTACAAGAGACGCCATGAGAATAAGAAAGGAACGACAAGACAAATGAGTCCGTAGTAGGAGATAAAGTTTCGTTGAAAGCAAGGAAAAAGCCACACGAAAACAAATTTTTCTACATATTCTGTGGACCGTACCGTGTAAGAAGAGCTATCCATAACCATGTCCTAAAAATCTAAATCTTAGGGGCCACAAATATAACGGCTGGCAACACGTACCGCACCTGAAACGTGTCATATCATAACCATTCGATTGTACACCGGGGGCGACCTTGGAGTTTCGAGGTCGGCACTAGAGCTCCCTCCATTGTCCGACAGCAGCAGTGACAGCGACAGGCGCTGACTGACCGCTAGCAGCAAGAGTGTGTAATGGTACTTGAATTACGCAACCATTACGGCACCTCACCTGAACCTCTCGATACCAGCAATATTCTACTGGTTTTCTGTAAAGTAGTTAACATGTTTCTGAGAAAACATTCAGATTTGATTTCATTAATGTAGAGGTACTTTCATACCTCGATATGTTTATGTTGCAATGTATTCTTATGTGTATTCTTTCTTTTGTCGCTATGATATCTGACGTACTTGTAACTCTGATTTTTGAGCGCGTAAGCGATTGTTAGTTGTTAGAGAGTCGAACCTTAAGAAAGTCAAGTTTTGATCGTCATGTTGAAAAGACGCATATCGTAGCCAGTTTATAAAATGTGAACTTTAACAGTGAGGAAGATGTTTTCAAGTATGATTTGTATTGTAAAGTGATGTTTTGTGTGTTACGCGATATTGCAGCAAAAGTAATAAAAAAGAAGTGTAACTTAAATTCGGAGTGCTGATTACTTCTTTACATCACCATTGTCCTGAAAAAGTGTAGTCTTCAAGAATGGTTTGTGAAGCGCATCTACAAAACTTTTGAATAAAGCGGAATAAAACCTAGGCCTCTTTGCATCCGAGCTTGGAATCATCAACACCTAGATTTTCGACGATTGAGCCACGATTTTACAACGAGACCAGCGTGGGAAACACGAAAATATGAGTGCCTAATTTATTCATTATTACACGAAATGACTTTATTAACTGTGCTCTAATGACACCTACCACATAATATGACCGTTGTTGCCCGAAAATTCAGTATTTAGCAGCGTGAGCAACACCACAATTATTATTAAATTTTGACCTTCGTTGTGGTAGGGTTGTTAGAAGTGTCACGGCCCCTGAGCTGAGACGTCACAGTCGCCACGGATCGCAAGGATAAAGTGAACGCCCGGCTGCAGCTCAGCAGTTTGAACCTACTCGAGTGTGTGCCAGTTCTTGCTGAGTTCTAAGTTGTTGTGTGGCTCCAGTACAGAATATTCTTGTATCGTCTTAGTGCAGACGTAACTTTCTCCACGGAAGTCGTACCTCAGAACTGGTCTATAGACTAGCGTTTATTGTTAACACTTACGTACCAGCATTTCTCTGGAACTTCTATTTGGATCTCAACAAGGGGTCATTCTACAGTTAATAATTATGTTCCCTGTGTTTTCTCTCAGTTATTTTATTTCTGCTTTGGAACCCACTCACCCTCCCGATGGGACATTGTACTTCTGGCAGCGACATTTTATTGACCACTTGAAAATGGTTTCCACAATAAAAAGAATCTCAGACGACATAAGAAGTCTCACGCCTGTGGAATGCAGCACATTTTTGAGAAGTGTGAAGACCATTTTAATCCATGTCGAAATAGGAATTCAGTATATGTCCAATTAGAGCATGTATAACTTTCCATGAAAGTTGGAATCATTGTAACCGTGCGGAAGATGATAAGGAAGAAAGCATCAGATGAATATATGGATGAATTTGCCCAATGGAGGACAATTTGCCTATCGGAGCTACATTAGAAAACAATTTGCAGGATTCACTGATCCATGAACTGCCAGTAGCAAGAAAATGTTGAGCCATTAGGGTTTTTAATTATTATAGAAAACGCAGTAGAGGGATGCAATGAGTCATTAAGAGTAAGACTAATGATACAGGTGCACCACTGTACGTATTGGTAAGTAAGTCCTCTAAACCGAAGATTTCGGACTTTTTTTTATGTTTACTGTGGTGTCTGCGAGAAGTACAGCTGACGTCAGGTAGAAGTCCATATGAGAATTCATTACCAAAAACAAATCATGACATGGGAATTAATAGTACCAGTACATGTATGAAATTGATAAGAAATATAGACTATGATGAGGTAATGGTACATGTGTAACTTTCACTGAGTACAAGAATAGTTCAACAAGGGACTTATCTTAAAATCTATAATTTGGTGTTTTGCTTTCGTTAAATTATTACATGTGTATCTCTGTTGTGTGTTCCCGCGGAAATAATGTAATATTTCCAGCAGAAAATATTAACTTAAATATCTAGGACAAAAAAACAGTGAATTAATCTGCAATTTAAGGGAGGATCTTGCGACGGGGCGGTAAATATAAAGAAGTGCAGTTGCAGCGTTTTCACACGAAATTTGCATATAAATATGTTGGTTAAAATGTTATTGCAAATTTTGGCTCTCACGTAAGTTTCAGGGGACGATTTCCACACTTGGTGCATTAGTACACTTCCACTCCCGCGCATTTGTTATTGTTTTTGAATTAATTATTCACTCAGACATAAGTACAGTTTTTGCTAGGGAACAAGAATTAGGCGATTGTTATACTAAACTCAGTTTTTCACGACACAGTTCAGTCACTGTTTATTGACGTTGTTCTTTTATTTCACACAATGAAATTAACACTGGCGAGACAGTTTGCTGTTCTACTTTAATAATAATTAGACTCCGAGCCGACAATAGAAGCAATGTAGGCTGCTATAAACGAAAATTATTCAAATAACTCGAACAGAACGACAAGTCCCACTGTCCTCTTTGTTCTAACAGTTTTGGCGCGAAATCACAGTTCGCCACATGTTCACTTACCTCGTAAATCGTACTCACACAACTAACCGTAGCACTTCCAGTTCACGAAATATATGCTTGAACACTTGCACTATTAAACAATACTCTATGTCGAAATAAATCGGCGTGAAAAAGAATTCTCAAACGATCACATGGGCCACCCTCAAGTGGGGCTTGCTCGCCGCCCACCCTCCAAAACGACTGACCAACGACTGACCCCTGGCCAAGATGGCTGCTCGCTTATACAGGCTCGGATGTCCACCCCCTAGTTATGCAAGTACCAATCTCACTAGTTAAGGTTACAAATTTTGATACATACATCCCTCGACAGAAATAAGCACACCATCGGAACCGCGCTAAAAAGTACATCTTAGCTACTATTTTTCATTAATTTCTAGGATTATTCTATCGCCCGTAAATCAAGTTTTAGTTTTTGCAAAATTTCGCCACTTGGCGCAAATTTGTTTGTTTACATCTGTACTGCGAAGTTTTAACATAGAACTGCATATAACACCGTTTTTAGAAGTAATCTATAGCGATCTACACATTGCGCTACTCATAATCTTCATATCTATAATAGTTAATTAATTATGGGCGATAAATGTTTATAATAATTTGCAAACAATGAAAACTATTGCAAGTTAAGTGTATAGCATAACTTAACTAGTTTAAAATACGAGTGATTCCACCCAAAATAATGTATTGTGCCGTTCTTTACGTCATGAATTTTCTATTGAATTTTATAAACAATTTTCCCTCAAACTTTGTTTATTGCTCTTTACGGGCTTAATTATAAATGAATCTTAAAATATGGCTACGGCGCTCGACCCGCTATGACGAAACGTTTTTAATGAGTGCTCTCTCATCCCTGTAAGTTCTTATTTACTGTTTTTATTAATCTTTCAGTATTCGTGATATTAACCGATTTTGATGTTACTATAACTTTTGCGTCTCGTGACTTGAAATAAATTTCGATCTTCCAGAAGGTGCATATTGCTGACCACAATCCACTGCCGCATCGCTCTTCACCGTAAGTTACATAGTTTCCGCGTAATGCGTGAAAAACCAAACAATGCCCCAAGCCGCAGGCCACGTGGCCGCCCGGCGACCGTTTCAAATCTCGCGCGGGCGCGCCACGCGCTTCCGGGAATCGCGCACCATGTAACGTGCTGGCTCTCCACAGAGCAGTGCTTGCATACCAGAAATATTCATCTAGTAACAGGGGATTGTACCGTCACAATCTACACACAGGGTGAACATTAATAAAACCGACAAACTGCAGATGTGGATTCCCCATGGAAATGGAAGAGAAAATGCTCTATGAACATGTGTCAGGAAAAGCGTCGTTGCCACAGTAGATGGTACTGAAGAATGGAAGTTCCTCTGACCACTTGCCGTATCCGTAACGCACAGATGACGATTATGTAGATTGATGACGCCAGTTCTGATAAGGTTGCTTCGTCGGTAAAGAGAAATGGCAACAGAAATTCCATAAGTGTGGTGATCCGGTGCAAAAACCATCGACAAAATGTTTCCCATAGACGGAAATCCGCTGCTGATAATCCCTGCACTCGTTGCAGGCGATAGGAATAGTAGCGGTTGTCATGCAGGATGCACGTAATGGTAGGTTTGGTGACACCATATTGGCGGATCACTTGCCTGGGTAAACACTGGACTCGCATTCGGGAGGACGACGGTTCAATCCCGCGTCCGGCCATCCTGATTTAGGTTTTCCGTGATTTCCCTAAATCGCTCCAGGCAAATGCCGGGATGGTTCCTTTCAAAGGGCACGGCCGACTTCCTTCCCCATTCTTCCCTAATCCGATGAGACCGATGACCTCGCTGTCTGATCTCCTTCCCCAAAACAACCCAACCAACCCCCAACTTGCCTGGGGCTTGTACTAGGGTCCGTCTCAATATCCTGTTGAACCTAGTCCTCTGATCGTAGTGCACTCACCGTCCACAGCTTCCCTCCTCGTTCATCTGTCCGAAAGGACCAGTGATCACACGAACGATCAAAAAGGGGTTGAAATTCTGTGTGCTGTGCCTGGTGTCTGTGAGGGCACTTGTTTTGGTATAGCTGTGCTGCCTCTCGACCTGTTCCATCTGCTTGTCAGTACACAAAGCCGGCCGAAGTGGCCGTGCGGTTAAAGGCGCTGCAGTCTGGAACCGCAAGACCGCTACGGTCGCAGGTTCGAATCCTGCCTCGGGCATGGATGTTTGTGATGTCCTTAGGTTAGTTAGGTTTAACTAGTTCTAAGTTCTAGGGGACTAATGACCTCAGCAGTTGAGTCCCATAGTGCTCAGAGCCATTTGAACCATTTTTTTTGAACCCATCAGTACACAAACTCAATCTCGATTTGTTCCCGACATGAATACCTGACCATTCTGCTGGTCAATCACATAGCTTGCGATACACAAGGAACACACAGCACGTGGTCAGAGAAACATTGATTCGTCAACGCCGTCTATCGTGGCAACGATTCATTTTCGGACACATGTTCGTTGGACCTATTTTCATCCAATTCCAGCCAAGAATCCGTCCCTGCAGTTCGTCAGTCTTATTAATGTTCACCCTTTATAAAGAGTTTAATGGCATATGAAACTATGACAGTATAGCGCACGTAATGGTAACCGCAAAATGTCGACAAGGTATTGGCTGATATCCCAGGTATTAATATATCTGCATGTGCAAGAACTAACAGCATGCCAACTAACAAATCAGTATACATTACCATGCACTTTCAGTACCTGAATAAGAAACCACCAATAATAAGTTATTCTTTGTCATGGAACCGTATCTGTTTTGTCTGAAGTTCAGTAGACCAGTAATTGACCGAATATTGTAATGTCGAGCTCATGGTCAACAAATTAGATGGTGATTTGAAAATTTTTTGTAAGTTCCTATGGTACCAAAGAGCAGAAGTCACACGCTTACACACTACTTAATCTAACTTAAACTAACTTACGCTAAGGAAACACACACACCCATGCCTGAGGGAGAACTCGAACCTCCGACAGGGGGAGTCGCACGAACCGTGGCAAGGCCCCTAGACCACGCGGCTGCCCATCGCGGCTCAGTTGGTGATGAATATATATATTTTTCAAGGTAATATTTTATAAAATTTGTTGTGTGTATCTAATGTTCAATTCTGTAACAGTGTTGCGAGGATAACCGCATCACCCGGCGGCGCAGAATACGAGTGGGTGGGAACACCAATTAACGTAGGCCGTTTTCGCGAGGGACTTTGTGCTTGCTGCAGGCGCGAGTGAGGAAGGATTTTATCGGCACTAACTTGGTCCGCTGTTGACTACCTGTGGCTAATCTGCCAGTCAAGGACACCAAATATTATGTACATGGTACCACTTATTTACCATGGTTCAGCAGCTCATGCCCCTCTCGTAATGCATTTCGCCATAGCTGAGTACAACAGGAAAGGGGCGTTTGTCATAAACTGGTTGTGAGCTAACTGCCCACTATCTAATTCTATGGGGAAACAGCTCCACCACCGTCCTACATCTTGAGTAACATCTCCTCTACACCCATGAGAAGAACCCGGCGGGCTGTCAGTCGATATGGAACACCAGTTAGTTTGCATGGTGTCTGTAAGGGATTTCACTAACGTACTGCCAATTCACATCTATGAAAATCAATAAATCATTAATGTCACATGTGTAGCAACCATTTTGGAACTCTATTATTGGTGCATATATAAAAATCAGACAATCTGCATGTAATGCAAGTGCAAATATATTCACTTGGATGAGCATTACAATTTCAACTTCAGTTGCTATATTGCGAGAATGAACATTGATATGCAGCTCACTATAAAATCATTTTACAAATCATGAAAGATATTTCCATGCATCATTGCAATATTGAAGTGAACAGTACTATACTGTACACTGAGAGGAGTGATCATTTTCAGTGGAGTGATTATTTACGTCGGACAGGTTATAGTCATGGATAATCGTAACTACTAACCTTTTAATAACTAGAAAAACTCGTACTATTTTATTTCTCATGCTGTAATAATAGACGGGACAATTTGTGTCGAGGAACGAGGATTGCCTCAACCAGTCGTGTGTGTTAATGTTTCCACAACTTTGTAATACGTGTCTTTTCTCAAAATTCTGTGGTATTTACAAATTTTATCATGTTTCGAATACTGACCTTGGGTGTTAATGTGACTTTTTGCATTGATGTATGGAATTTTGTATGACTTATCGATGTATTTTGTTCTTAATATTTTCCGTCCTGAGTGAATGTGTGAATGATTAGTCATCGCAGTATAGTAAGATTAGTCAATACTGGTTTATTCCGTGATGAGTGTGGCAGGCTTTTGATTAATAAGCCATTCACGTGTGACAGAATATGAAGGCAATGCCTTTTTGAATAACTGAAAAATTATGAATTAAGTGTGAATGTAATTTTGTGTGTTGGTGCTCCTTTGTTCATATATAACCAAATAAAAGCTTATCCTGACACAAGCAAGTGAGAATAATTCTGTGAGGACTCGTATTTAAGTACGAGTGTGAATTTAAAAAGTTGTAGTCTTCGAAACAATTCAATACTCAGTGCTATCAAGCACTTCAATCCAATACCCCCAGAAACAAAAATGAATAAAATAGCCCAAAACAAAAGTCAAATTTCTTTGGCACAGTAGCGCTGTAGACAAATCCCAGCATAAATACATCGACATTAATTTCAAAACCAAGGAAAAAATGTACCATAACCTAATTAATATTATACTGCTTACATTAGACTACCAAATTAATTCAAATTACAAGTGATGAATGAAAGTCTGCATGTAACTGAAACAAACAACAATGATTGTAAACTTAATAAGTACTTACTAATTACATTTATACAACATACGGTGGTGAAAACTATGCGTGATTTATTTGTGAGCTAAGTCCACTGGCTGATTATGAGAACACGAGGTCCACAATAGTGGTACAGCAAGTGCGTCGTAGAACTGTTTTTCTCTAAACAACAGGGGCCCAGGCAGGTACACAATGGCTGACGGATGCTGTCTGGAACTGAGTCGATACCACAGCAACGGCCACAGCAGGGATAGGAAGCAGAACTCAACAAGCTGTAAACTCTCATTGTGAGAAGCAGTGAAAAGAATACTTTCTAAAAAGACAGTGGGAGAACAGGGGATAGTGAGAACAAGAGGAATTTACTGCAGAGTAATTCATGTATTTGTAAGGGAGCCTAGGATGGGGTCACCAAAATTATTTTTGTATCAGAGATAAGAATTCGTAAGTGTCTACAGTGGCTCAAACGTGAAAACCAACCTCATGACGTGAGAGAATTTTGGCTTACTGCTCCACTCTAAGAGAGAAATATGTGCTGCTGGTTAACTACAGGAAATTCTTTAAGAGGAGAGAGATTATTTTTCTTAATTTCTCATTAGACGTAACTCGTAAGGTCCACAGCTATTAGCTAACGAGGATATGATGCTGGCAGAGTCAGAAAAGTTTTCTAAAGATGAGCATATACACACTTGGTGCTAACGTTCCAGGGAGGGAACATTTCGGCTTCGTCAGCAATTTCAGCAAACACCGAATTAGCTACTGGTCGTTTCGAGATCGTGTTTCAGAGCTGACAACAGATACTGGGGCTAAACCTATTACTTTTAGCTACCAATTCAGCCATTCTCTGCATCAGAGGTTTAGAACGATGGTAAGCATGCGATGTGCCAAAGTGGACGCAATGTCATTTGTTTCGTGTTAAAGTCTATGTTTCCTGAATAAGTCTCACAGTCATTTAGTTGTCCTCAACATGCGCCTAGGAAATGGAACTGATGATTATATACACTTATCTCGGTGTTTAATCTGTCAAGTAATTCAGCAGTCACTGACGGTTAATGTGCACTTACCTAATAATTAATATTGTTTCCTTACCACTTAGGACCCACGTGTGTCAAGGTATTATCGTTTATGTTTAATAGACCATTTAAACCACTGTGCACTTAATAATTACATATTATTTATTCAATATTGGCAGTCAAGTCCAAGAGTATTAGCGATAAACCGGACTTTATTGTGAAATTTTCTTTCTTTACATAAATGGATGAGAGCCTATTCCTCAGACTCATGTGTGTTAGGGTAGCCACATTTCGTGTATGGGCCACCCCTGTTTAACTCCGAATTACCAAATAATTATCCGTTGCGCAACTACTGTTTAATTATTCACAAAATCCTACTGGGAGCTATCCATTCACTGTATAGGTTACCGAGTACAGATCTCGATAGCATCACAGGGATGCGCTTAAGGTTCAACCGTAATCTTACAGCCTCCAGAATAAATGAAATTTTCTGTGTTATGTCGTGATTAGGAATCTTTCCTCAATGCTTAGCGTACACACAAATTTTACTGGAACATCGAATGAGATAACCATCCTACTTGCATAGCTTGATGTTGAGGCACTGTTATATAGGTCCTATTTAGGATTACTTCTCTTGGTCATACACTGATCTGTCAGAACGTTGTGACCACCTGTCTAACGGCTGGTGTGAGCATCTTTGGCACGGGTAACAGCAGAGACGCGTCGTGACACAGAAGCAATGAGGCTTTGGTCGGTCGCTGGAGGGAGCTGGCTCCGCCTCTGCACACACAAGTTACCTAACGTCAATAAAGTCCGAGGAGGGAGGCGATGAGCTCTGACGCCACATTCAGTCGCATTCCAGATGTGTTCGACTGGATTCAGATCTGGCGAGTTGGGGGGCCAGCACATCAACAACCCGCCACTGTGTTCCTCGAACCATTCCTTCACACTCCTGGCCTTGTGAATTAGCGAACTATCTTTTTGAGAAATGATACTGCCGTCGTGAAACATGATCGTCATGAAGGGGTGAACGTGTACGATATTCCCTTGGCCATCATGATACGTTGCTAGAGCTCTACTGGACCAATAGATGACCAAATGAATGTTCCCCAGAGCATAATGGAGCCGCCGCCAGCTTGTCTCTGTTTGCAGTACAGCTGTCAAAGAGCTGTTCCCTTGGAAGACGACGTATTCGCGCGCTCCCGTCGGCATGATGAAGAAGGTATCGGGATTCATCAGACGATGCAACGCTGTGCCACTGCACCAACGTCCAGTGCCGATAGTCTGTGCCCATTTGTCATAGTTGCCGATGTTGTGACGTTAACATTGGCACATGAATGGGTCGTCGGCTGCCGAGGCCCATCGTGAGGAGTGTTCGGTTTACTTAGCGTTCAAACACACGTACTGTGCCTAGCATTGAAGTGTGTTGTTAGTTCTGCCACTGTTCACTGTCTGTCCTGTTTTACCAGTCTGCTCAACCTACGACAGCCGACATATGTAATGAAGGGTGGCCACCAAATCCCATGACGTCTGCACGTGGTTTCACCTTGGTTTCGCCACCTGTTGAAGACACTGACTACAGCACTCCTCGAACGCCTGACAAGTCGTGTGCTTTCCAAACTGCTCGTGCCAAGCCTCTGGGCAATCACAATCTGCCCACGGTCAAGCTCACCATAGATCAAGCGCCTTCCCCGTTTTACACATGGACAGGACGCTCACTGACTAGCAAATCATTCCTCGCCAGGTGACGCTTTTATCGCCTGGACGGGTTTATATCGATAGTAGATCGGTGGTCATAATGCTCTGTCTGATTTGTACCGGCCTACGACGAACATTTTTGTCGTCTTGGAATTGTTACAGAAACATTACAATGACACTTCGTAGCTGCTAATATTATGACGTGTGTCAACACGTTTGCGCTGAAGAGCTGAAATTTTATTTCTCTGCATCCTAAACTCTACGTCTTGTCCATATCCACCATCAAACCAAGATTGTGCTCCAACGCTATCGATCACCAACTACAGTCACATCTTCCATCCCGCCTTTATCCCACTAGTCGTCCCATGTGTTAAATCATTTCGGTTTTGTGCCTGAATAGTATGCATTTCCTGGCTTAGAGCCTGTAGCTCATGCTCTGTGTCTGTGCTCACTTTCCTTCGTGGCAAATCAGTACCCACTGTAGCAGCATATGCTGCCTTTGCGTGCCTGTCTGTGGAAATGGCCTGTCACTGTTTCTTCAGTTGCAACCTGCTAGTGCACTATAACGAGAATTCCTTGTAGGGCATGCCGAAAACTAACTTTACTTGGACCCAAAGTAACAAAAAATTGTAAAACAACTTAATGTGTTAGAGAATTGTTGGCTGACAAATCTCACAGGATGGATTCATCCACCTAGCTAGAAAGGATAATCTTGGTGAGCCCACATGGGCCCCTTTCCCATTGGATATAGGAAAGTTATGCCGATGTGTATTTGTAGAGTGTACCTTTGCGTAATCAAGTGTTATACCGTCTTGTTATGTTTCGAACGTTGCCAGCACATAGCCTACACCCCTCGGATAGCAACACTAAGCCTACCGAGGTTAATGTCCCTATCAGATCAAAGGGTCGCCGAGAAAAGTATCACCTACCCCCATTGCATACATAATGATTCGGAAATTAATCCAGGATATTGCCAAAAAGTGGGCTGATCCTGCATTAGGCCACCCTCTCTTCCCCTGTCAGTCACTTCACCCAGCAGCAGGACACAAACCGTCACCTCCACGACGTGCGCCACAGCACGTGAGTGTGCTGTCTACTTCTGGTATGGAGGTGGGTAGCACAGACCGACATAACTAGTCCTTCAGTGTACACTCCTTTTATTCCTACTTAACAAGTGAGGAGGTGCTGTGTTTATTGGACACGAATTCTATGGTACAACTCCGTGTTCAGACGTCCAGATTACGACTGTTCATTGTTTCTATAAATCACACAAGGCAGTTCCTGAAATCATTGCTTCGGGACCGTCAGGTGAAATGTAGGTAGTTTCCGATATGCAATATAGAGACCTCTCATTATCGTATGCCAGCGGGGTTTCAGATGAGGAAACAGTGACCGGCCATTCTCACAGATGGCAAGCATAGGTCGCATATATATATAGCACCAATCTGGTTAGCAAGGGCATCTTAACGGAAATTTAGTGCGACTGCTCACTTTTCCTATTTTCAATATTGTTGACAAATTTATTCAAGATGACGGCCATACACGTGGCAACATTGCTCTAATATTATGGTGGAAAGCTCAAATTTTGGCGAAAATGGTGTATTCCTCTACTACTACTACTACTACTACTACTACTACCACGTGATCAGGCCCAGTGGACCGCACGCATCTACAAGTTTCCTCCTCCACTGTATTCTGTCCATTGTTGCTATCCGCCATTCGTCCACATCTATTGACATTTGTTTTAAATCTTCATGGAGTCCATCCCTCCAACGCTTCTTGGGTCTCCCTGGCGGTCTCTTTCCTGTAGGTGTGAAATCCAGGAGCTTCCGAGGCCATCTGTGATCCTCCATCCGGGCCACATGGCCGGCCCACTGCTTTCGTTTGGCTTTGACAGCTCCTGCTATGTTGGGCTGCTGGTATAGTTCCTTAAGCTCTTGGTTGTATCTGATCCTCCATTCCCCTGTATCTGCATCCAGAACCGGACCGAAGATCTTCCGAAGCACTTTTCTCTCAAAGACAAGGAGCTTATGGAAGTCCTGTTTCCGGATACTCCATGTCTCACAGCCATATAGAACAACAGGCTGGATCAGGGTTTTGTACAGTCGAATCTTGAACTGTCTGGAGAGAGATTTGGACCGAAGCAGTTGTGCTAGGCTGTGGTAAGATCGGTTTCCTGCTTGTATTCTGGCATTGATCTCTGCTTCACATGACGAGTTCTCAGTGAAAAGTGCCCCTAGGTATTTGAATTCTTGCACTCTCTTGTAGGAATGGTCCCAAACCTGCAATGATTGTAGATGATCAGCAGTCTGACAATGACCACGCGTCGTAACGAGGTACTCTGTCTTAGCTTCGTTTATGTTTAGCCTAAATTTGCTGGCAGCCTCCTTTAGTGCTTTGGTCATTTGCTCCAACTCCTCTTCCGACCTAGAGAGTAAACAGATGTCGTCTGCATAGGCTAAGTATGCCAGTCTCTTTCCTCCGATTTCAATCCCTTCGTTCTCTTGGAAGGTCTCGCGTATGATCTTCTCGAGGGCAAAGTTGAACAGGATAGGGGACAACCCATCTCCTTGCCTGAGTCCTGTCACAATTTCAAATTCCTCCGTTACGCGATTTCCCATCTTCACCTTTGCATGTGTCTCGTTCAGACAGATCTTTATCAGATTGATGAGTTTCTCTGCTATGCCAAACTCCCTTAAACAGTTGAGCAGGCTCTTGCGATGTATGCAATCATAGGCCTTCTTAAAATCAACGAATAAAATATGCAAATCTTTACCATATTCACCCAGTTTCTCAGTGAGCTGCCGGAGACTGAAGATGTGATCTACTGTTGACCGTTCTGGCCAGAAACCTCCCTGGTACTCCCCAATCACCGATTCTGCCACTGGCTGAATTCTATGTATGAGGCAATTGGACAGGATCTTATAGCAGACGTTAAGCAGGGCGATTCCTCGATAGTTGTCACATTTCAGTTTGTCGCCCTTCTTATGCATTGGACAAATCAGAGCTGTTTTCCATTCTCCTGGTAGTTCTTTGGTCCATATTGCCTGTATCAGTTGGTGTATTTTTTCTGTAAGTTTCTCTCCTCCTGCCAGGATCATTTCAGCCTGTATTCCATCTTGACCTGGACTCTTATTCTGTTTAAGGTGTCTGATTCTGGTTTTTATTTCATCCAGGGTAGGTGGGGGATAGTTTGCATCGGCTGTAATTGGGTACTGGAAATCAAATTTCAGTTCGGGTTCATCACAATTTAGCAGCTGTCGAAAGTACTCTTTCCATCTCTCAGCTATGTCCCTATCGATCGTCAGGATCTTATCACGGGAGTCTTTGACAAATTTCTGCTTGGCCTGGTGACCTTTGCAGAGGTACTTCACCCTCAGAAACATTTCCCTCGTCTTTTGTCCTCTGAAGTCTGTTTCTGCTTCAGTGATCATATTCCTTATGTATTTCCTCTTTGCTCTTCTCAGAATTGCTTGTGTAGTCTTTCGTACCTCCTCAAATTGTGCTTTGGCCTGTGTCAGATTTGTCCCCTTCAGCCATTTGTTCCTGGCTTCCTTTCTCCCTTCCAGGGCATCTGCACATTCCTTTCCAAACCAGATCTTCTTGCCCACTGGGTTTCCCATGAGTGTTTCCTTTGCTGTATCCCTAACTGAGCTCTGGATGTTTCC
Source organism: Schistocerca piceifrons (assembly GCF_021461385.2). Classification (NCBI taxonomy): domain Eukaryota; kingdom Metazoa; phylum Arthropoda; class Insecta; order Orthoptera; family Acrididae; genus Schistocerca; species Schistocerca piceifrons. The sequence goes on along the minus strand of NC_060140.1, from coordinate 670,065,830 downwards.
CCACATAAGTTCGAGGTCCTGATTCACGTCCACTTCGCTGAGTGCTTCAAAGCGGTTACTAAGTTGCAACTGGTATCTGGTCTTCGTTGCCTCATCCTTTAGTTTCTCCACATGGTACCTTTCCACTCTTTTTAAGTTAGGCCCCGTTCTTCCTTTACACTGTATGTTTAAATGGCCTCTGACCAGGAAATGATCACTCCCACCTTCGGCACCGCACGCTGTTTTAACGTCTAACACCCATCTCTTGGCTCTGAGATCAACGGCAACATGGTCTATTTGATTTACAGTTCTCCCATCTGGTGATACCCAGGTTCCTTTATGTATGTTTTTCCGCTGGAAGTTTGTGCTGGAGATGAACAACCCTAATGATGTCGCGAAGCTGATGAACCTAACTCCATTGTCATTGCTTAGGTTGTGTAGACTGTGCCTACCTGTTGTGTCTTGGAATATTTGTTCTTTCCCAACCTTGGCATTCATATCACCAAGGAGGATCCTCAGGTGTCCATTTGGTATAGCGTCCATCACTGCCTCTAGCTGTGCATAGAACTCGTCTTTCACTTCACATTCGCTCTCCTCCGTGGGAGCATGACAATTCACAAAAGTCGCCTTAATATGCTTTACTTCCAGTGTTAGAACAGATATTCTTGGGTTGACTGAAACGAATTCTGAAACATTAGTGGCCAACATCTTACTGACGCAGAAACTAGTGCCTAACAGATGACCTCGTTCACAGGCTCCATACAGAATTGTACAGTTTTCAACATCAATGCTCCCAGCATCGTCCCACCGGATTTCTTGCAGTGCAACTAGGTCTAGTTTGTACCTCTGAATTTCCTTGACCACACTGATTGCAGCTCCTGTCTTGTACAGACTCCTTACATTCCACGTTCCAAATCGTATACCGTTTCTTTGCCATTGACGTCGTCTATTTTTGTCAGTAATGTTCCGAGGCTTACTTGTAGTCTTGAAAGCATGTTTAATTTTTTATGGAGAGAGGGTGCTGGCCTCCCGTCCAACCTGCGGTGTTACCCTCACAGCTCACAGGACTGCTGGCTTTTCTTAAGGGGTGGGCTCCCCTCAGGAGTTGGGTTATAGGAAGGAATAAGAAAATTGGAAAGACGCCCTCGGGCCTCGCAACCTAATACCGTTGGGGTCGAAAAAGCAAGAGTTGGCCAAGGGAGGCCGACAGGGAAGGAGAAACAAGGAGTCTGGCACAAGTAAGTGGAAGCAATGTCAGACTCAGCTCGGGTCCCCGCGGTCGCCACCCGCGTACTTCTAGCTGAAGCCCCTGGGGCCGGTGTATTCCGTAGGATAGTGTAAGTAGAGGTGTATTCCTCTACTTACACTATCCTAACACAGCTCCTCTCCACCCCTTCCCCCTCCCATACACACCTCTCCTCCACCATCTGAAAATTAACAGGGTAAGGGCGCAATCGGTGCTCGGCTACTAGGTAGGATGGATGTAAGTCTTTATTTTGTATGCATTGTGGTATATTATTTATTTAACTAATTTGAGTTGTCTATCCAGTATGTCCACCATGAGGTGATTCCAACTGGCCTGGTTCAGAGGGAGCCTTCGGCCCTTCCCTCTCACCACCCCCTCCCCACCCGTCACGTGATCCAAGATGACGGTCTGGGGGAAAAATGGCGGGGGAAATTCGCTCAGTCTGTGTCTAGCTGCTCCACTGGTGGTTGGACATAATTGTCCACTGTGTATTATGTGTTCAATAGATGAGATGTCTATGCTGGAGAAGGAAGAGTTTAACAGGTATATTAGCTGTAATCATGTATCCATAGTCACATGCACGATGACTGGAAAGCAAATTATGTTTGGTAAATTATTAAGGAGATGAATATGCTTCATTAAATAATGAAGATGCAGCAGGATGGGGCTAAGTTACACTTAGCAATTCATGCTGATAAATGCCTGTGAAGTAACTGTAGACTATTCGATAAAAGTCCAGTCAGTCTTCCGAAGCACAAGAGGCAAGATGTTCACCGCAGGGCGGCCGCACTAAGCATTTGCCATCGCGCTGGATATACCCGCAGCCTTCTGTGTGGCACTCGGATACCCCTTGTCACTGTACACAAACTACTTCAGGAGTTATTAAAACTGGTGTTCAAGCAATGTGTGGAATATTGTGACATTCATATCATGAAGATGTCAGAGGAACTAAATGTACCATTGCACAAAGAGAGAGAGAGAGAGAGAGAGAGAGAGAGAGAGAGAGAGAGAGAGAGGGAGAGAGAGAGAACTTTGCAATTGACGCAAGAATATTTAAACAATTTGCGATGTAATTACACGTTTTATTCCGAGGAATACCATCACCACACTTGAACAAGGATTCTAAAAGAAAGATCGCGGTACACCTTCGTAACCATCCCGAGACAATTCGCGCGCTTTTGTAGTAAAAACCACATCCTTCTCCTGTATTAGAGCACGAGTTGCTTAAGGAGTTACAGGAACCAATTGAATATGTATCTAAATGCACTTTCAAAAAGATCGCTGCACAGCAGTTTGCTTAAATTTTGCGGTCTATACTGCCAAACGTCTCTGTAGCATTAAACTGGAATCACAACATTTAGAGTTTTAGCTGCTTGCTTGAAGGCACTACCTGAGAGAGAAAAATTTTTGAATTCTGCAGCTGCTGTTGTGTTCATCGCTATTCAGATACCCTGAGTGGGCTTGGTTTATATTTCCGAACCACTCTGGTGTCTGAGCACAGACGGGAAAATTACAACAATTACGTATCTAAAAGTTCGTCACACACTACCACACCCACAACAAAACATGAAATAAAACACAAACAAAATTCGAAGCTCTGTCCTACAGGTGGTAAGATGGCTGGGATTTTCGCTGAGTTTTCGATGTCCTAAAACTGCAGTTCTCTAGATACTCTACAGTCACAATAGTGGCTGATTGACAGAATGCCCCTTCTCGGAAGCAAAGGAGATGCTCTACTTGGACCTGTCTCTGAACACTTGAATAACAAGACAACACGTGGCTCTCAGAGGACACGGAACTTTTCACAGATACCTTGCTTCTGTGTTGTTCGAAACAGTCTGTAGAGGCTGCAGTTCCACGCCAAAGATGTCTTGGGACTGTCTGACGTCACGGAACTTCGAGCGAATGGAGCATTCTGATGGTTCTCACTGAATTTATCCACCAAACTGTTGCTCCTGTGTGGGAGCACTGCCCACCACTTTTTGCAGACGGACAAATTACGTGACTTTCAGCGGAAAACTATTGTAAACATCGAAAAACATACAGCAGTCATATTGCACTGACAGTTAAACCCTGCAAAAGTGATCTACACGGAAACCATCGCCAATGACAATTCCTCACTGCCGGCCTGTGTGCCGAGCGGTTCTAGGCGCTACAGTCTGTAACCGCGCAACCGCTACGGTCGCAAGGATCTAATCCTGCCTAGGGTATGGATGTGTGTGATGTCCATAGGTTAGTTAGGTTTAAGTAGTTCTAAGTTCTAGGGGTCTGATGACCTTAGAAGTTAAGTCCCATAGTGCTCAGAGCCAGTTGAACCATTTGAACTAATTCCGCACATACACTGCTCTGCTACTGTCGGGGAAAGCTTGAATCTTGTCAGTGGGAATCCAACCTACAACCAGGCTATGTCACTACAAACAATTGTACCACCATACCATATCGATGTAGTAAACGCAATTCGTATCCTGCACCATACAGAATCATCACTGCTGCATCCTGCATATAGCTATCGACCACTAGACACTCGTACATATACCATGAAGACCGACAGATACCAAAAAACATTTTCACATCCACCGTATATAGTCGCAGCATCTGCGAGGTTAGTCTATTATCCACCACGACCAACGGTCACGAGTTAACTGCGCCCACGCACACTGGTCTGACACTCTCCAAACTGATTTACACAGACTAGGCTGTTTCCCGCAACAAAAAGGTGTTACTGTTTCTGGCCTCTACCTGCTTGCTTCCTGCCATGCTTTCTGCAGTTGTCTCCCCATTCTGGGACTAATCGACGTATGTATTTTCACATGGTTTGCCGGAATATCTACCATTTACACGATAGTTCTCGATACCAGCCACATAGGAGTATGATATCGATCACTTGCACAGTACAATTCTGAGGATAAAGAGTGGAAATCATATCCCTAGAAACCCAAAACTTTAGCGCTGTCATTACGTGGGACGTGATGCAAATCACTAACGAAAAATTTATCTCTTTTGCGAAATCTTTACTTGAAAGTTAAAACTACAGGAAACTGCTAGTTCCTCTCATATCTTTTTAACGTTTACCGATGTCAGTGATATAAGAGATTCCAAATCATCCTTGCACTTTACAAAGTCAACTAAGATGTTTCTCATGTCTAGAGAACCAGTAAACTTCTCTTCCACTCGTTTCCCATCACCTACATGCACCCAACACACATCACATCCGATGTTCTCTCAACCAAATGAAGATGAGAATATGAAGAATGGCAGTAAAAAAGGTCAACCGGTTAATCTACATGGGAGGGAATAATTTTCCAGCGCAATTACTCGCCAGTAGGGACAAGGGGGGTGTCACCCCATGCTGCATTGTTGCCAAATTTATTCAAGATGACGGTGATGACGTTATCCGAGGTGGCGGATTTTGGCGGGAAAATAGGCCAATTGTGCTACATCCACTGACCTAACCTCCAGAAAAAATGGCGGCAAATTTGAATTTTGGAGGGAAAATAGCCCAATTGTGCAATGTCCACTAACCTAAGCCTCCAGAAGCAAAAATGGCGGGAAGTTTGAAATAAAACAGGATAATGCATGCAAAAACCGTACTTATCTTTAATATTATTGATTATCATTTATTAACATTCATTATCATTTATTATTATTTATTATCATTTATTATTATTTATTATTATTGACATGCTTCCACTAGAAAATTGCGTCAAATTAAAATTACAGCACAATAATGTCTCGAAAACTGTACTTTTATTTATTATATTCATTTTTTATTTAATCAAGATGTCCAATTTCCTCAGTGAGAAAGCCATTTTCCTTACATCCATAACAAAAATTTATCACAAGTTCAAATCCGAACACCATAATCGATCACACGTACGAACCTTCTCCATTACTTATCTTTTTTCACTGGTACCCTATCATAATCGCGTCAAACACTAAACTGCACTTAAAGTAACGTAAGTCACGTCCTTTGATTTTGCAGGAGGGAAGGGACTGAAGACTTTAATTCAACCAGTACAGTTATTACTTGTTTTCCAACTCAGCACTCACATCTTTGATATTGCAGTGCAGCCGCCACGACATCCGCGCTCCAGTTGAATTAGTTCAAATCCTCGCCACCCCCTGGACAGCGCGCGGAGGCACTACCGACGCCTATCACGTGAGGCGGCCGGCCACTCGCACTGGACAGCCGGTACGCTGGGAGGAGCCCAGCGATCGCTCCCACGTCGTAAACATGTTTTCACTGGACACGCTGAAACTTGCCGAGATTGACGTCACAGCGGCCCCTTGTCTGCTCACCACGTGTATTCGTCGCCTCGGCACGTTTCCCGCCAAAACTGTTAGCCTCGGAGCTGTATCACACAATGGTCGGCCATTCCCTGCCACACTTTTGGAGCCAAAGTTGTTTACCTGGGTACGCTCAAACCTGTCGATGCCGACCGTCCACCACGTGTCCTTGTGCGAGCGAGAACGCAGTGCTACACTTTTCACAGCAAAGTTTGCTCGACAGTCGAATCCGCCATGAATATATAACAGCACATTTGGTCCGCACTAGAACGCTCGCTAATTGACTATCTCTCGTGCGCATAATAACTATACAATCGCTGCGCCGCTGCCATGATTACGTCACACACTCTCCATACACGCGACGGACATAGTCTTCTGTAAATACCTAAGTACTTAATCCCATTTCGATTTTAATCATATTAAATAATTCAATTTACAATTTCATATACGTATGCAAAGTGTTCAACTACGTAATTTCAACTACTTTTCGAGGACCAGACAGCCACCTCTTCCAATGAACCAGCGCCGAGTTGGAATTCTGGTAGTAAAGAAAGGTCACTACTACATTCTCTAGCAACCTAACAAAATTGTTAGAAAGAAAGGGCTCTTGTACCACCCTCAGCCACCTGACCGCCACTTCCTCCTAGGAGCCAGTGCCAAGTTTGAAATCTGCCAGTAAACAAAGCTCACTTGCGCTCCCGCCACCAACCTAAGAAAATTGTTGCAAACGAAGCTCATCACCACTAAACTAAGCCACCAGCACTCAACCTCTTCCTACACGTTTCGGCTAAAAGAACTCACCCTGCTCTAGGCCCATGGATGGAGGAAACAATTCACTTTATTTAGGAATGGAGTGTATGTATCACACCGACATGTTCCACACCGTACAGACTTGCAAAACACTCCTACATAACTCATTTATAATGCTCTAGACACACGCTTGCTAATAGTAAACAGTTAAAAATAACTCGTAGCACAGCCTACAGACATGCGAACCGCTTGTATATAATGCAAAACTTTTACATCCAAATTGCCAAACAACTGCTAATTTTCCGCAGTAATTTCAGTGCATAGGCTGATGGAAGGAGGAACGAGCGTACTTTATTTATGTGCGACATATATTTTTGAAACTTTTGCTTCTCATAGGTTTCGGTATGTAAGGCTGACCTAAGGCATGTTCTCAACTCCCATAGTGCACTTGGCAACACAACCACACCCATCGAGATATTCATTCCAATCCAGACCTGTAACTCCTCTACAGATAAATTTGTCAGTTATTTGTCGACTCACTCACAGTCTGACCAGATTGCCGTTATTGCGCAAAAACCGCTCAGACTGCGCTGTGCTGCTCGGGGAAGTAAGGAAGGACTGCACTCTATTTATTTGAAGCCCTTTTATTTACTCGCGGAGTATATTTGTCACAAAACACCCGCGCTGATCCGACTGTGGTCATCTGACACAGGCCACAAATACGTAAACAACTCCTAATTTCACCACACAATAGCCAACAGCTCTTAAATAATGCAGTACACAATATCCGCAGACGAGCTCTGTACTCTTAAACTATCCAAATAAAGCACAGCACAGTGCACAGACAAGTTCGCAAAATAGTGCAACAGACGCGCCCAAACACCCCAGCTGCCAAACCGACCAAAAGTCTCTGCTCAGTCCCCCCCAAACATGACTTCAACACAGTCGCATTCGCGCCTAAGAACGGAGAAACTGATATCGCCTATGCACCTTACATTACGCTCCAGGCAGGCGGGAGAGAGGGTTCCAGAGCCTCCACCCAAGTCGCTTCCCCGCTCGCTCTTGATAGCTGACGAGAAAGGGCAATTCACACGCCACAATCTCTGGAAAACCGTACTTCTATTTATTATTATCATCACTTACTATTGTTTATTGGCATTTATTATGATTTATTATTATTTATTCAAGATGGTCGATTTTTGCCGCAAGAAAGGCAATTCCCTTACATCCATAACAAAAAATCTCTCAGAAATGCAATTTCAAACACGATAATCTATCACACCTACGAAAGAAAAAGAGATCAATTGTGGCCATGTGCACTAACCTAAGTCCACCTCGTCCTACGAAGTTCGAATTTTTCGCCCTCACTTATTGTTTCACTCCTAAGCTATGAAAATCGCGTCAAAAATGGTTCAAACGACTCTGAGCACTACGGGACTCAACTGCTGTGCTCATAAGTCCCCCAGAACTTAGAACTACTTAAACCTAACTAACCTAAGGACATCACACACATTCATGCCCGAGGCAGGATTCGAACCTGCGACCGTAGCGGTCGTGCAGTTCTTAACTGTAGCGCCTTTACCCGCTCGGCCACTCCGGCCGGCAAAATCGCGTCAAACAGTAATAAAGTGCACTTTTACTAACGTAAGTCACTTCCTGTGAATTCGTGGGAAAAGGACTGAAGTATTTATTTCAAACAGCACCGTCATCAGGTGTTCTCCAATAGAGTTAGTACACATCTTAGATCGCAGTCCAACCGCCACGAGGCCCCCAGACCAACTGAATTAGTTCGTATGGTCGCCGCCGACTCGCGCGCCACCGGCACGACAGCGGTCGCCTAACGTGACGGCCGTCAGCTGCGTCAGCGCCCGCTGCCCGTCCAGCGGCCCGCCCACGTCACAGCCTTCCGCCGCCGACTCGCGTCACAGGCCTGCGCTGCTCCAGCGATGTAAACATGTTTTCGTGGACAGTGGAGTCCACCCCCACCGACCAGTTGGCGCCAAAGCTGTTTGCTGGACAGGTTGGAACCTGCCGATTTCATAACGGTCGGTCGGTTGATCCAGCACCTGGTTGACAAAGAATGCCCTGCCTCACGTTTGACGCCAAAGTTTGCTCGAGAGTGGAATTCACCATGACGTCACAACAGGTGTTCCAGCACATGTGCTCGCCACGACGTCCCTCGCTAAGTTAATTCATCAACCGACTCTAATTATTCAATCCACATCCTGCACTTACGTCAGCTAAGATGTTCACGAAAACATACGCCCGTACACGTGAGCCATCTCGCACGCCGAGCTTAGTACCTCCACAAGTGAATGTAACAAAGTTCCCATGACTACTTAATTAAATTGATCAATTAATTAACCTCTCTGATGCGGAAAACTGCCACGTCCACCTAGACCGGGAATCAATTTTCCACCAGTGCCACGTCCACCTGGACTCGGAATGAAATAGTTAAAGTCCCTACCGACCACCACAGCCCCTTACCAACCCATATCCGTCGGCTAACATGTACAACCTACATTAAAGTATATCACATTTTTCTATACAAATAAGTCAAGTTTGAATTCTGATGGTCAGTTCGTGTTCGCTAACAACACAAGAAAATTGTGGCAAACGAAGACACTAACCTAAGTTACCTGTGATTATTCAAAATCGTCGGCTTTGCCTCTCTCAGTTACCACGAGCGCGAGACCGCCCACGTCACAGCCTGCGCCTTTATACTCGCGCCGGACATACTCCTACGCAAATATTCTAGCTAAACTATGACCCGAATACTGTTGTTCAATACACACAGTCTAGGACATGGCCAGAGCACACCCCCAGTGCCTAAGCCGAGAACATCGCTCGCCCCACCTGCAGTTAACCGCTGAGAGACGGAGATATGCTGCGAGCACATCCCTCGCGCTCTCGTAGCTACTTGCCTCAGCAATTCGATCTAACAAAACCTCCAAGTATAAAATATAATAACCAACTCGAACTCTCTCATATTTTATATAGTCCCACAAATACTTAACCTACATTTTATTTAGGCGTCGAGTATATTACTCTCAAACAAAAAACACTCGCCCTGACGGACCTGGTGTCATGTTGCACAGTCCGCAGACACGCAAACAACACCTAATTTCAGTGCACAATAACAAACTGTTCCCAAATAATGCAGTACACATAACAGTGGACATCATCAGTACTCGTAATCTGCCCAAATAACGCATAGCAAAATAACTCAGCAGACGGGCGCATTGAACCTGTCCCACACTAAGTCACACGTCCGACAGCTCTCAATTCACTCAAAGGTCTCTGTTATTTGGGAACAGTTTGATATTGTGCACTGAAATTAGGTGTTGTTTACGTGTCTGCCGACTGTGCAATATGACACCTGGTCCGTCAGTGTGAGTGTTTTTTGTTTAAGAGTGATAGATATAGGTTCTAGGCGCGCAGTCCGGAACCGCGAGACTGCTACGGTCGCAGGTTCGAATCCTGCCTCGGGCATGGATGTGTGTGATGTCCTTAGGTTAGTTAGGTTTAAGTAGTTCTAAGTTCTAGGGGACTGATGACCACAGCTGTTAAGTCCCATAGAGCTCAGAGCCATTTGAACCATTTGATAGATATAATTGATGCCTAAATAAAATGTAGGTTAAGTATATGTGGGACTATATAGAATATGAGAGAGTTCGAGTTGGTTATTATATTTTATACTTGGAGGTTTTGTTAGATCGAATTGCTGAGGCAAGTAGCTACGAGAGCGCGAGGGATGTGCTTGCAGCATATCTCCGTCTCTCAGCGGTTAACTGCAGGTGGGGCGAGCGATGTTCTCGGCTTAGGTACTGGGGGTGTGCTCTGGCCATGTCCTAGACTGTGTGGATTGAACAACAGTATTCGGGTCATAGTTTAGCTAGAATATTTGCGGAGGAGTATGTCCGACGCGAGTATAAAGGCGCAGGCTGTGACGTGGGCGGTCTCGCGCTCGTGGTAACTGAGAGAGGCAAAGCCGACGATTTTGAATAATCACAGGTAACTTAGGTTAGTGTCTTCGTTTGCCACTATTTTCTTGTGTTGTTAGCGAACGTGAACTGACCATCAGAATTCAGACTTGACTTATTTGTATAGAAAAATGTGATATACGTTAATGTAGGTTGTGCACGTTAGTAAACGGCAGTACACATTAGTACATGTTAGCCGACGAATATGGGTCGGTAAGGGGCTGTGGTGGTCGGTAGGGACTTTAACTATTTCATTCCGAGTTCAGGTGGACGTGGCACTGGTGAAAAATTGATTCCCTGTCTAGGTTGATGTGGCAGTTTTCCGCATCAGAGAGATTAATTAATTGATCAATTTAATTAAGTAGTCATGGGAACTTTGTTACATTCACTTACGGAGGTACTAAGCTTGGCGCGCGAGAAGGGTCAAGTGTACGGGCGTTTGTTTTCGTGACCATCTTCGATTAGGTAAGTGCAGGATGTGGATTGAATAATTAGAGTCGGTTAATCAATTAACTTAGCGAGGGATGTAGTGGCGAGCACATGTGCTGGAACACCTGTTCTGACGTCATGGCGGATTCCACTCTCGAGCAAACTTTGGCGTCAAACGTGAGGCAGGGCATTCTTTGTCAACCAGGTGCTTGATCAACCGACCGACCGTTATGAAATCGGCAGGTTCCAACCTGTCCAGCGAACAGCTTTGGCGCCAACTGGTCGGTGGGGGCGGACTCCACTGTCCACGAAAACATGTTTACATCGCTGGAGCAGCACAGGCTTGTGACGCGACTCGGCGGCGGTAGGCTGTGACGTGGCCGGGCCGCTGGACGGGCAGCGGGCGTAGTCGCAGCTGAAGGCTGTCACGTGAGGCGACCGCTGGCGTGCCGGTGGCGCGCGGGTCGGCGGCGACCATATGAACTAATTCAGTTGGTCTGGGGGCCTCGTGGCGGTTGCACTGCGATCTAAGTTGTGTAGTAACTCTATTGGAGAACACGTGATGACGGTGCTGTTTGAAATAAAGACTTCAGTCCTTTTCCCACGAATTCACAGGAAGTGAGTTACGTTAGTAAAAGTGCACTTTATTACTATTTGACGCGAATTTCACAGCTTATGAGTTAAACAATAAGTGAGGGCGAAAAATTCAAACTTCGTAGGATGAAGTGGACTTAGGTTAGTGCACATGGCCACAATTGATCTGTTTTTTTTTTTTTTCGTAGGTGTGACAGATTATCGTGTTTGAATCTGAATTTGTGAGAGATTTTTTGTTATGGATGTAAAGCGAATTGCCTTTCTTGCGGCATAAATCGACCATCTGGAATAAATAATAATAAATCATAGTAAATGCTAATAAATAATAGTAAATGATAATAATAATAAATAGAAGTACGGTTTTCCAGAGATTATGGCGTGTGAATTGCCCTTTCTCGTCAGCTATCAAGAGCGAGCGGGGAAACAACTTGGGTGAAGGCTCTGGAACCCTCTCTCCCGCCTGCCTTGGAGCGTAATGTAAGGTGCATAGGCGATATCAGTTTCTCCGGTGTTATGCGCGAATGCGACTGTGTTGAGGTCATGTTTGGGGGGGACTGAGCAGAGACTTTTGGTCGGTTTGGCAGCTGGGGTGTTTGGGCGCGTCTGTTGCACTATTTTGCGAACTTGTCTGTGCACTGTGCTGTGCTTTATTTGGATAGTTTAAGAGTACAGAGCTCGTCTGCGGATATTGTGTACTGCATTATTTTAGAGCTGTTTGCTATTGTGTGGTGAAATTAGGAGTTGTTTACGTATTTGTGGCCTGTGTCAGATGACCACAGTCGGATCAACGCGGGCGTTTTGTGACAAATATACTCCACGAGTAAATAAAAGGGCTTCAAATAAATAGAGTGCAGTCCTTCCTTACTTCCCCGAGCAGCACAGCGCAGTCTGAGCGGTTTTTGCGCAATAACGGCAATCTGGTCAGACTGTGAGTGAGTCGACAGATAACTGGACAAATTTATCTGTGGAGGAGTTACAGGTCCAGATTGGAATGAATATCTTGATGGGTGTGGTTGTGTTGCAAGTGCACTATGGGAGTTCAGAACATGCCTTAGGTCAGCCTTACATACCAAAACCTATGAGAAGCAAAAGTTTCAAAAATATATGTCGCACATAAATAAAGTACGCTCGTTCCTCCTTCCATCAGCCTATGCACGGAAATTATTGCGGAAAATTAGCAGTTGTTTGGCAATTTGGATGTAAAAGTTTTGCATTATATACGAGCGGTTCGCATGTCTGTAGGCTGTGCTACGAGTTATTTTTAACTGTTTACTATTAGCAAGCGTGTGTCTAGAGCATTATAAATGAGTTATGTAGGAGTGTTTTGCAAGTCTGTATGGTGTGGAACATGTCTGTGTGATACATACACTCCATTCCTAAATAAAGTGAATTGTTTCCTCCATCCACGGGCCTGGAGCAGGGTGAGTCCTTTTACCCGAAATGTGTAGGAAGAGGTTGAGTGCTGGTGGCTTAGTTTAGTGGTGATGAGCTTCGTTTGCAACAATTTTCTTAGGTTGGTGGCGGGAGCGCAAGTGAGCTTTGTTTACTGGCAGATTTCAAACTTGGCGCTGGTTCCTAGGAAGAACTGGCGGTCAGGTGGCTGAGGTTAGTACAAGCGCCCCTTCTTTCTAACAATTTTGTAAGGTTGGTAGAGAAAGCAGAAGTGACCTTTCTGTAATACCAGAATTCCAACTCGGCGCTGGTTCCTAGGGAGAGGTGGATGTCAAGTCCTCGTAAAGTAGTTGAAATTAGGTAGTTGAACACTTTGCATACGTATATGAAATTGTAAATTGAATTATTTAATATGATTAAAATCGAAATGGGATTAAGTACTTAGGTATTTACAGAAGACGATGTCCGTCGTGTGTATGGAGCGGTGCGGCGGCGCAGCGATTGTATAGTTATTATGGGCGCGTGAGAGAGAGTCAATTGCCGAGCGTTCCAGTGCGGACCTAACGTGCTGTTATATAGTCATGGCGGATTCCACTGTCGAGCAAACTTTGCCACCAAAAGTGGAGCACTGCGTTCTCGCTCGCACAAGGACACGTGGTGGACGGTTGGCATCGACAGGTTTGAGTGTACCCAGGTAAACAACTTTGGCTCCAAAAGTGTGGCAGGGAATGGCCGACCATTGTGTGATACAGCTCCGAGGCTAACAGTTTTGGCGGGAAACGTGCCGAGGCGTCGAATACACGTGGTGAGCAGACAAGGGGCCACTGTGACGTCAATCTTGGCAAGTTCAGCGTGTCCAGCGAAAACATGTTTACGACGTGGGAGCGATCGCTGGGCTCCTCCCAGTGTACCGGCTGTCCAGTGCGAGTGGCCGGCCGCCTCACGTGATAGGCGTCGGTAGTGCCTCCGCGCGCTGTCCAGGGGGTGGCGAGGATTTGAACTAATTCAGCTGGAGCGCGGATGTCGTGGCGGCTGCACTGCAATATCAAAGATGTGAGTGCTGAGTTGGAAAACAAGTAATAACTGTACTGGTTGAATTAAAGTCTTCAGTCCCTTCCCTCCTGCAAAATCAAAGGACGTGACTTACGTTACTTTAAGTGCAGTTTAGTATTTGACGCGATTATGATAGGCTACGAGTGAAAAGAGGCAAGTGGTGGAGAAGGTTCGTATGTGTGATCGATTATGGTGTTCGGATTTGAACTTGTGATAAATTTTTGTTATGGATGTATGGGAAATGGCTTTCTCACCAAGAAAATCGGACATCTAGAATAAATGATAAATGATAATAATAAATAGAATTACAGTTTTCGAGACATTATCGTGCTGGAATTTAACTTGACGCAATTGTCTAGTGGAAGCAGGACAATGATAATAAATAATAATAAATGATAATGAATGTTAATAAATGATAATCAATAATAACAAAGATAAGTATGGTTTTTGCGTGCATTATCCTGTTTTATTTCAAACTTCCTGCCATTTTTTCGTCTGGGGGCTTAGGTTAGTGGACATCGCACAACTGGCCTATTTTCCCGCCAAAATCTGCCACCTTGGAAGTAGTCATGCGCTGTTACCAAGTCTACATGCCGCCATCATGGCTGACGTCATCACCGCCATCTTGAATAAATTTGGAAACAATGCAGCATGGGGTGACAACCCCCTTGTCCCCCTACTGGCGTGTAATTGCGCTGGAAAATTATTCCCTCTCACGTAGATTAACCGTTTGACCGCTTTTACTGCCATTCTGCATGTTCTCATCTTCATTTGGTTGAGAGAACATCGGATGTGATGTGTGTTGGGTGCATGTAGGTGATACGAGTGGAAGAGAAGTTTACTGGTTTTCTAGACATGAGAAACATCTTAGTTGACTTTGTAAAGTGCAAGGATGATTTGGAATCTCTTATATCACTGACATCGGTACTCGTTGAAAAGATATGAGTGGAACTAGCAGTTTCCTGTAGTTTTAACTTTCAAGTAAAGATTTCGCAAAAGAGATAAGTTTTTAGTTAGTCAGTGATTTGCATCACGTCCCACGTAATGACAGCGCTAAAGTTTTAGGTTTCTAGGGATATGATTTCCACTCTTTATCCTCAGAATTGTACTGTGCAAGTGATCGGTATCATACTCCTATGTGGCTGGTATCGAGAACTATCGTGTAAATGGTAGATATTCCGGTAAACCATGTGAAAGTACATACGTTGTGTAGTCCCAGAATGGGGAGACAACTGCAGAAAGCATGGCAGGAAGCAAGCAGGTAGAGGCCAGAAACAGTAACACCTTTTTGTTGCGGGAAACAGCCTAGTCTGTGTAAATCAGTTTGGAGAGTGTCAGACCAGTGTGCGTGGGCGCAGTTAACTCGTGACCGTTGGTCGTGGTGGATGATAGACTAACCTCACAGATGCTGCGACTATATACGGTGGTTGTGAAAATGTTTTATGGTATCTGTCGGTCTTCATGGTATATGTACGAGTGTCTAGTGGTCGATAGCTATATGCAGGATGCAGCAGTGATGATTCTGTATGGTGCAGGATACAAATTGTGTTTACTACATCGATATGGTATGGTGGTACAATTGTTTGTAGTGACATAACCTGGTTGGAGGTTGGATTCACACTGACAAGATCCATACCTTCCTTATGACAGCCTGTTTGTCGCAGTGAATATATCACACATTCCCTACTAATTATAATTCTCTGCCGATAACTGAATGCTGGTAATGTGAAACTATATTGTGTGAGAATCCACGATGGATAAACATGCCTCAGTTGTTTTTCTTGCGAGTGTACGAGTGTGTCTTCGGAAGAGAGATACAATCGTCATATAAGCGACCAGTTGTTAAAAAAAGAAATATTGCAACGACTACGGCACTGTCAGCCTGCATAAAAAGCGGTCTTGTTTATACAGGCATACACAAGTATCGCTAACGATATCGATGTTAAAAACTATACAAACTTTATAAATCCTGGTATGGTACTACCTCCGAATGAAGTAGTCTTCCACACAAATACCGCGACATTGATTATAGACGGTGATCGCTTCAGTGTTTATTAACAGACCGAAATTGCCAGTGCACCTCGCCGGCAGTGTAAGCTCATAATAAAAAATCACTGTATTTAGAATGTGGTTCGGGTAAGGAACGTGGTAGTAAGCTGATATTTCCAACTCCCTCATGCCGCCGCTAAATATTACTCACTCTGACACACAGTATTTGTAACGTCTTCTGTCTCAATGCCATGTCAGAGGTTCTGCGATATAACCACTGGGTTAAAGGCGAGGGAGGATGATAGGTGATTTAGAATGATAATATATGGTAGATGGTCTGCTATGTAACGTATCACAAAAAAAAAAAATAAAAATAAAAATAAAATAAAATAAAATAAAGGAAGGACGAAATTCTAGATGGAGGTCGTAAGAAATGTACAAAATCTTATTGCCAATACACCGGCTTTTCAGATCTGTAGCGTTACGCTTTCTGGCAGAAATACTGTCGGCAATTTGGAATCAAGTCTCTCCATTCAACCACATCCCTGCACTGAATGTTATGGAGAAGCCTTTTAATGATTACAGCCACTAGTGAATTATATTAGTGGCACTCTCATATCTCGGAACGACTGACCTTTTTGAAACCTATCTTCTAAGGACCGTGTACAATAAAACACTCCAACATAGTTTTAGACAGTCCCTCTGCATCTTGTAACTGCTCCTCAGTCTCTGGCCTGCCATCCATGCAGCTATGTCCATGTGATCGTCCCAATTTAAGCTGGAACTGAGGAGAAATTGGAGAACGCTGTATCTACCACCTTCTGCAACCTGTGTTAAAATGGTTTGAGAAGAGGTAATGCGACAGGACTGTTTTTTGACCATTCGTTGAAAATGGGAGCGTGTTGTCGTAGCTCTGCCGACCACATACGATGTGTAAGGCCAGCGCCAAAGGAAGCTCTCTCCTGCAACATTATGCAGTAGAAAAGACAGGACGAGCAGGAATTGTAAGAAGGGTGAGGATTTTGCTACTGCATTGGGTGTGTCTCAAATTCCATATGGGTACTGCAGTCTGAAGGAGATCTACGTTCCTCAGGGTACATTCATGTCTGTCACCCAAACAATCTATTATCGTTATTTCATACCATCCAAAAGAAAAAAATCTATGAACTGTAAATTCTCTACTGATGTAACCGAACAGAGAACTCGATAAGGTTTTTATGGCATCTCTCTCCTCTGATTATCAGGAAACCCATACTGCCTGAGTGCTGGCATCAAGCATATGTGGCGACCCTGTAAAATATACAGATATTGATCCATTGGAGGAGGTGGCCAGAGTAAAATTTCATTGCCTGTGCTGTGGTAGGACCATATCCCATAGACTATCAGTCACAAGAGAGGGTCCCTGTGTTGTTGTCTGATACATAGTATCTTCTGCAGTACCATGTCCAAGCAGTGTGTGACTACAGCCTTGTACACTGCCATACATTTCGTTTTCTCCACCATGACTTCGAGGTCTGTGTCAGGTTCTAAACTGACATTAACTGAAAACTGGACATTGTATGGTGAAAATTATGTTGCTGCTGTTGCCACAATACACAGGATGATTGAAATAATGGACAGTCACAACATATGAAACTGGAAACGTTTTGTGACATAGTGAAGCGTTTCGAAACAGTTGTCTGAAGATAAATGACACTCTAGATTTAAACTCATCTTTCACAGTGACAGGGTGTCAGATGACTCAGTGTTTTGTTTTGATTGATTCCTCATGTTGCAATCATGTATGCCATCACAGTTTTGGTGTGGGCCACCACTCGAAGGTGTTGCTCCCACCAAGACTCTCTCTCCATCTCAATCAAGTGCTGTCAGTCAGTAATTATGTGGTAATCAACACCATACCAGTAGACGGGCGGGATTTAGAAGAGACCAACGATGGGCTATAATAAGCATTGTTGATAGTGCGATTAATTTTAACAATTCTACCAGTTTTTCCTTAAGATCTCCTAGCACATTCTTTGACCAACCCTCCCTGCAACAATGTCACCAATTTAATTTTCAGTTGACCAGAAGTAGACCAATATAATAAACGATTCCCGTCTAACCTCCTCGCCTATGGACACCAGATAAAAGTTGATGACGTCAAGCCCTGAATGAAAATTGTGCAATTGATAACTGGGGTGGGGAGCCTGAGGGCGCTACCTAGAGAGCGTGCGCTTTCTGTATGATACTAGGCAAGGGGCTGGAGGCCTCACACGCTGATGTGTGGTTTCCTGCATTCTATATATTTTGTCCTAAATGAATTCCTTTAACTTGACTTCTTTGTGATTTTTAGGGTATGTTAAGATTGATGACAACTGATTACCTATTTATTTTAAACATTATCACTCGATTTTACAGCGATTGCTGCAAATTTTCCAGTTTACAGATATTACAATCTTACAACTTATAGCTCGAGTATATTATATACTACTCTGCACGCACATTTCTACGGGCAAGACGGAATTGCGTTGGCCAAATACACTCCTGGAAATGGAAAAAAGAACACATTGACACCGGTGTGTCAGACCCACCATACTTGCTCCGGACACTGCGAGAGGGCTGTACAAGTAATGATCACACGCACGGCACAGCGGACACACTAGGAACCGAAGTGTTGGCCGTCGAATGGCGCTAGCTGCGCAGCATTTGTGCACCGCCGCCGTCAGTGTCAGCCAGTTTGCCGTGGCATACGGAGCTCCATCGCAGTCTTTAACACTGGTAGCATGCCGCGACAGCGTGGACGTGAACCGTATGTGCAGTTGACGGACTTTGAGCGAGGGTGTATAGTGGGCATGCGGGAGGCCGGGTGGACGTACCGCCGAATTGCTCAACACGTGGCGCGTGAGGTCTCCACAGTACATCGATGTTGTCGCCAGTAGTCGGCGGAAGGTGCACGTGCCCGTCGACCAGGGACTGGACCGCAGCGACGCACGGATGCACGCCAAGACCGTAGGATCCTACGCAGTGCCGTAGGGGACCGCACCGCCACTTCCCAGCAAATTAGGGACACTGTTGCTTCTGGGGTATCGGCGAGGACCATTCGCAACCGTCTCCATGAAGCTGGGCTACGGTCCCGCACACCGTTAGGCCGTCTTCCGCTCACGCCCCAACATCGTGCAGCCCGCCTCCAGTGGTGTCGCGACAGGCGTGAATGGAGGGACGAATGGAGACGTGTCGTCTTCAGCGATGAGAGTCGCTTCTGCCTTGGTGCCAATGATGGTCGTATGCGTGTTTGGCGCCGTGCAGGTGAGCGCCACAATCAGGACTGCATACGACCGAGGCACACAGGGCCAACACCCGGCATCATGGTGTGGGGAGCGATCTCCTACACTGGCCATACACCACTGGTGATGGTCGAGGGGACACTGAATAGTGCACGGTACATCCAAACCGTCATCGAACCCATCGTTCTACCATTCCTACACCGGCAAGGGAACTTGCTGTTCCAACAGGACAATGCACGTCCGCATGTATCCCGTGCCACCCAACGTGCTCTAGAAGGTGTAAGTCAACTACCCTGGCCAGCAAGATCTCCTGATCTGTCCCCCATTGAGCATGTTTGGGACTGGATGAAGCGTCGTCTCACGCGGTCTGCACGTCCAGCACGAACGCTGGTCCAACTGAGGCGCCAGGTGGAAATGGCATGGCAAGCCGTTCCACAGGACTACATCCAGCATCTCTACGATCGTGCCCATGGGAGAATAGCAGCCTGCATTGTTGCGAAAGGTGGATATACACTGTACTAGTGCCGACATTGTGCATGCTCTGTTGCCTGTGTCTATATGCCTGTGGTTCTGTCAGTGTGATCATGTGATGTATCTGGCCCCAGGAATGTGTCAATAAAGTTTCCCCTTCCTGGGACAATGAATTCACGGTGTTCTTATTTCAATTTCCAGGAGTGTAGCTTTCCAGAGGTGCATAGTGTCCTCTGTTCACATCTGATCACGGGTCAGAAATTATACTATGCTCACATCAGTTCTATAAAGTAATCATCAGTAGTGGAGAATGCCTCTTACAAGCAAACAGACAAATACATAGCAGCCGTGTTTGAAATGTGCAGTTACACACAATGCTGGCACTAATTCCGTAAATAAGACATATGTGAAGCAGATGTATACTACGGGATTGCAGTATCTCACAAACGCCTGCCCTAAGTTAGTCACTGTAGTTATGAAACCGCAGACTCGATTTTATGCCCCAAGAAGCGACAGGGGAATGGAGACAAAACATAAATCGTCCTTCGTCTAGAGGAGGGTGCCAAAACAGGTGTTCCATCGCTGGACATGTTTGATCATCACACACGAGATGGAATTCCTCTGATGACTGTGATATGGAGAGATTTTCTGTTAACAATTGCAAGTTGCTAGTGTTCTAATTCACACACAGAAAAAGCAGTTGTTTATGTGATTAACACAGGTTATTCCACACAACGGATACACCCAGCCAAAACAACGGATGAGAATGGTTAAATGGGTGATAAGTGCCTTACAGTTACATCTCCCCCTCTCTAGAACACAGTCTACCGTTAACTCATAACTCGTTACAACCCCATCTCAACCGCGCACTCCGACCACTTTCTGATATTCTTTAAGGGAGCTGCAACACAATTTAGAGTCATATGGTTTCAGAAGATACTCTTTTACCCAGGAAAGCATCAAAGGCAGCGGTCAACTTCTATGTATAACTATTGTCTCAATAGACATACAGTAGTATGTTGTCAAAAAAACATACAGCAACTGTTTTAATGTATTTTATGCAAGGTTGTGACGGTGGGGAGTACAGAGAAGCACATTATAAATCCTGTATGTTATAGTTTAAAATACCTAAACAGTCTTGCACAGCGTCAAATACGCGATCTGCACTCTTGCTGCATGCAGGAATGATGATATAGAATCTGTTATATCATTGACATCGGTATTCGTTAAAAATACGAGTGGAACTGTCAGTTTCCTCTATTTTTCAGTTTTCAAGTAAATATTTCGCAAACAAGATAGGTTTCTAGTTAGTCAGTAGTTTGCACCGTGTCCCATGTAATGACCTTGATAATGTTTCGGGTTTCTAGGGATGTAATACCCACTCTTTATATACGGAATTATACTGTGCAAACGATCGGTATCATACTCCTATGTGGCTGACATTGAGAACAATCGTGTGGATGATATGATAGTCTGGCAAACATGTGAAAAAATATACGTCGTTTACTCCCAGAGTGGGGAGACAGCTGCAGAAATCATGGTAGCAAGCGAGCAGGTAGAGGTGAGAAATGGTGAAACCTTTTTGCCAGGGGAAACAACACCGTCTGTGTACACCAGTATCGACAGTGACCACTGTCTTTGGATGGCGCTCTGATGATGAATCAGACCAGCGTGTGTGGATGCAATTGAGTCGTAGCCATTGGCCTTGTTGGATGACAGACCAACCTCGTGGAAATTATCTAGTGCTGCGACTATACATGGTGCATGTGAAAAAGATTTTTGGTTCTGTTTGTCTTCATGGTATATGTACGAGTGTCTGGTGGTCGGTAGCTATATGCAGGATGCAGTAGTGATGATTTTGTATGGTTCAGGATACGAATTGTGTTTACTACATCGATATGCTATGGTGATGCAATTGTTTGTGGTGATATAGCCTGGTTGGAGCTTGGTTTCACACTGACAAGATTCAAGCTTTCCTCGACAGTAGCAGAGCAGTAGAAATGTGGAATTGCCCTTGGCGATGGTTTCCGTCTTTCACGATCGGTAGATCACTTTTGCAGGGTTTAACTGTCAGTGCAATATGACTGCTGTATGTTTTTCGATGTTTACAATAGTTTTCTGCTGGAAGTCACGTAATTTGTCCGTCTGCAAAAAGTGGTGGGCAGTGCTCCCACACAGAAGCAACAATTTGGTGGATAAATTCAGTAAGAACCAATCAGAATGCTCCATTCACACGAAGTTCCATGACGTCAGAGAGTCCTAAGAACTCATGTGCGTGGAATTGGAGCCTCTAAAGACAGGTTTGAACAACACAGGAGCAAGGGATCTGGGGGAAGTTCCGTGTCGTCTGAGAGCCACGTATTGTCTTCTTTGTTCACATGTTCAGAGACAAGTCCAAGCAGAGCATCTCCTGTGGTTCCAAGAGGGTGGATTCTGTCAACCACCCACTACTGCGGCCTTAGAGTATCTCCAGAACTGCAGTTTTAGGACATCGAAAATTCAACAAAAATCCCAGCCATCTCCCCACCTGTAGGACAGAGCTGCGAATTTTGTTTGTGTTTTATTTCATGATCTGTTGTGGGTTTAGAAATATGTGATGTAGTTTTAGGTGTGCAGTTGTTCTGATTTTCCCGTCTGTCCTCAGACACCAGTGTGCTTCTGTTATAAGTGAATAAAATAACATCCTTGATTCCTGCAGCATACACAATCTAAGCTCACTCTGCGTTTCAGAAAAGTGATAAACACAACAGCAGCTGTAGGACTCAGAAATTTTTCTCCCTTTGGCTGTGCCTTCAAGCAAGCAGCTAAAACTCTAAAAGTGCTGAGCGTCCAGTTCAAAGTTACCGAGATATTTATTTCGACTTTGGTGTGTAAGATCGGATATTGTAGGTGATATCGATTTTGGGCTCTATTTCCCACAAAAGCGTGTAAAGTGATGAAGATTGGGAGATTTCACAAGTGTGCCACAATGTTGAAGTGAGGCTGCATAGATTGCGAAATTGAAGCAAACTACTATGCAGCGATCTTTTTGAAAGTGTATTTAGAGACATATTCAACTGTATTTAGTAACTCCTGAAGCAACTTGTGCTCAAAGACAAGGCAAGGATGTGGTGTTTCCCACAAAATCGCATTAAGTGTGTAATGGAGGTTTCACAAATGTGCCACTATTTCATTTTTTAGAACCCAAGTTCAAGTGTGCTGATGGTATTCCTCGGAATAAAACGTGTAATTACATCGAAAATTGTTTAAATATTTTTGCATCATCTACAAAGCTCTCACTCTCACACACTCTCTTTGTGCAGTTGTACATATAGTTACTGCGACATCTTCAAGATATGTGCATGCAATATTCTTCACATTGCATAAACACTACGTTTAATAAGTTCTGAAGCAGTTCATGTTCCACAAAGAAGCCTGGGGGTATTTCCAGCACGACAGGAAGAACTCAGCGTGGCCCCCTGCATCTACTGCATTTCGGCTCTGTGAGCCCGGCACTGGCCTCTTTGAACAGACAAGGAGTGCATATGCTGGAGTGGATGATCGTCTTGCCTTTTGCGCTTTGGATGACTGACTGGACCTTTTCGAATGACCTAGAGTTACACCACACATATTTATCAACATGAGTTGCATAGTGTAACTTAGCCTCATTTTTTCATACTGATGCATCTTCACTATTTGATGAAGCACGTTTGCCTTCTTCACAATTCACCAAATATCATTTCTTTCCAAGCATCATGCAAGATGTGTGCAAGTGTACAATTATCTCCATCCTCCCAGTCCAGCAGCTAGACAGAGACTGAGCGAATTTTCCCTGCCATTACTTCCCCAGACCGCCAGCTTGGAATTCGTCACAGGAGGGGTGGTGCCGGAGAGGGGGAAGGGGTAACAGCACCCCCTGGTAGTGGTGTTGTGTACTAGCCCAGTTTGACTCTGGACCTCAAGGTGAACACACTGGATGGACAACTGAAATTATTTAAATAGCAATACACCACAATACATACATAATGCATTCTTACATCTATTCTATCTAGCACCCCAGCGCAGACTGACTCTCTTTCCCATCAATTTCTAGGTGGGGAAGGGGTGGTGAGGGGAGGGCGGATGGGAAGGTGGAGGGGGAGGTTAGAGTATGTAGTCGAATTGAAAATTTTAACTTCCTGCCATGATGTCAGTGCAATGTTGCCACATCCATAGTCACCATCATTGATCCGCCATCTTAAATAAATCTAGCTGCACTACAGAGTGGGGCCACATCAGCTTTTCCCGACTAATCATACCATCATATGAATATCCGCTATTGACGTCAAGTAAATGGTGTCTATGGCCATGAGGTATTCGGCTGTACAGTATCAGGGCAGTAGATGGATCAGCACAAAAATGCGACAGAATGGCTAGTTTGTTTGCACATGCCCAGATGTTGTCTGATCTGTTGTGTATCAATGCAGACTGAGCAACGTGTCTACAGGGAATGGTATACCTCTCGCATCCATGTAATACAGTTTAAGAAGAGTCACTCTGATGGGATGTCAATTAATGGGGCCCAGAGGCGAGTGTCAGACGGTTCAGATGGTTCTGAGCACTATGGGACATAACATCTGAGGTCATCAGTGCCCTAGAACTTAGAACTGCTTAAACCTAACTAACCAAAGGACATCACACACTTCCATGCCCGAGGCAGGATTCGAACCAGCGACCATAGCGGTCGCGCGTTTCCAGACTCAAGTGCCTAGAACCGCTCGTCCACATCAGCCGACGGCGAGTGTCACAAATTGTCAGTGACAAGCAGTTTCCAATTTGTGCTGTCATTTAATGCAGGTCCATTCTTAACAGTTTCCGATTGAACACTGCAAAGGGAGCTTCATGTATAGAATTAAGACACAAACCATTTACAGACATTTGCTGCAAGTGGGCATTAATGTAAATAAACGGGGCAAAGCTAAAAATTTGTACCAGACTGCTAATTGAACCCGGGTCTCCTGCTTACCAGACAGATGCTCTGAAAGCCATCTGGACGAAGTAGTCATCGCAGCTGCATAGACTACCCTACCGTGCCTCCTATAACACCCAAATTCTCAACTTATCCACATACTGCTAGTGTCCCCATTATGCGAATTACTCGCAGCATTTCGCCACTTCCTGTAAGAGTTCGTGCCTGGTGTGCATCTACACCGAAGAGATCACTGGCTGTCCTCGACCTAATTATATATATATGTGATGTCTGTTCTTTTAGACATGTCTGAAGGAACAGACACCACATAAATATCATGTAACGAATATAAGGTAATCCATGAGAGGCCATTGCTCACATTAGCACATAAAGATACAAGTCATCATTGCGCCAACCGAAACAGATACTGAACCGTAGCTGATTGGAGGTCTTTTCTAATGATGTAAGGCAGTGAGTGAAGCGTTTAGCGACCAATGTGCTGAAGGATGCAGTTCAGACGGGAGGTGATTCTATGAGATTTTGGGAGCTTTTGGGATGTTTTTCACACGTAAACTTTGGCCGTCATTCAAGTTACAGTGAACATCATCAGGATATTAATTTCAACGTTTTCGCTGACCAAATGTTACCTTTCCTTCCACAACTGCATGACGTGTATGTTATGGGCACTCCAATTTTCCAATATGAGAAATGCCTTTTTTGCGGAGTTGTATGCATATATTCCTGATTTGACAAAAACTCGACTAGCCCAGTATATCACCGAATCTTAGTCGCAATGAAATGATTTAAATCAAGAACAGCTCGTGAAATGTAGCAATCAATAATCATGCAACCGGGTAGCTCTACGGCATCTAGTAACCATTGCTTGGCTTTTACTGGAAGTGAAACATCGTACCTAAAGAAATTCGAGGAGCCTCTTTGTCCTCAAACTGAAGCTATTTCAAGACTAGAGAAGGTTTTGCTCAATACTAATCTCATATTTCCTGCTGTGGCTAATATTTTGTGCAGTGTGTTTGTTAAATATAATGTTTGACATCTTTCTAGGTTACCTTACCGTTGTTGCTAGGTACTTTGTTTCCCAAATGTCGTTCTTGATTCGGTATGTTCTTCCATATGCATACAGGTCGTCACAGTTACGAAGACACCCATACAGTATTTTACATCGTGTCGAGGTAACTCACACACGGGAAGCCATCGTATATAAATTTTGCAAAAGTTTTCGTAACGTTATTCGGACTGTACTATAAGCGCCGCTTCTAGTTCAAAATATGAAATGGCGTTCATTGATTGCATGTATTGTGCCGAGAATTTTCCCGCGACACCACGGTGCAAGATAAAATACAGGATTCGACTCAACAAGTTCGGTGAATTTTGTAAAAAATGCAATGAAAAGTGAAAATACAGACAAACGACGCTTACTCGCCTTACAGTTTATCTTCATTGGTCACAAAACGATTCTGGCAACATTCATCTCTTCTGGAAATGAAATAAAGGTGTAGTACTGTTTGCCGGGTTTTTCCATCTTGTGTAAGTAGTTCTACTGGATGCCACTTCAGCGACTTACACACACTGAATAATAAAATGACATGATCAGGACAACACACACACACACACACACACACACACACACACACACACACACACCCAGTTACCGAGCTGTAGTGTAACAACGCATGCAACTGTTTAGTGGCACTCGGTGGTTGTGATGTCTGCCAAATGAGGTTACAGACACGCTGATAACCGAGAGAAATATTTTATTAAATTGTGATACGGATCGGGTCATTAGCAGTGTGCGACAGACATGTCCCACTCTACCGACACAAGCCGGCGAAGGTTCGCAGTCGGCAGCGTCTAATGAACTCAATGCTGACTTCAGGCTTAGCGACGGTCGGCCCGACATTGGATCACGGCCTTGAGGTCAGAGGCGTACTATACTGTAGAGCCAAAGGAACTGGTACACCTGCCTAATAACGTAGGGCACTCTCGAGCACGCACAAGTGCCGGAACACGACGTGACATGGACTCCACTAATATCTGAAGTAGTGCTGGAGGGAATTGACATTATGAATCCTGCAGGGCTGACCATAAATCCGTAAGAGTACGAGGGGGTGGAGATCTCTTCTGAACAGCACGATGCAGACAGGCTCAATAATGTTTATGTCTGAGGAGTGTGGTGACCAGTGGAAGTATTTAAACTCAGGAGAGTGTTCCTGGAGCTACTCTGTAGCAATTATAGTCGCGCAGGGTGTCGCATTGTACTGCTGGATTTGCTCAAGTCCGACGGAATGCACAATGGACTTGAATGGATGCAGGTGATCAGGCAGGATACTTACATACGTGTCACCTGTCAGAGTCGTATCTAGACGTATAATGGGTCCCATATCAATCCAACTGCGCACTACCCACACCAATACAGAGCCTCTCGAACAGTCCCCTGCTGAGATGCAGGGTCCATCGATTAATGCGGTTGGTCTCGTTCATGTAGGACCTTTTTCCGGGCGCAGCGATGTCGGAAATTTAATGTTTTACCAGTTTCCTGATATTCACGGTACACTCGTGAAATGGTCGTAGGGGAAAATCCCACTTCATTGCTACCTCGGAGATGCTGTGTCGCCGGCCGCGGTTCTGGCGCTGCAGTCCGGAACCGCGGGACTGCTACGGTCGCAGGTTCGAATCCTGCCTCGGGCGTGGGTGTGTGCGATGTCCTTAGGTTAGTTAGGTTTAAGTAGTTCTAAGTTCTAGGGGACTTGTGACCTAAGATGTTGAGTCCCATAGTGCTCAGAGCCATTTGAACCATTTTTTTTATTCTGTGTCCCATCGCTCGTGCGCCGACTATAACACCAAGTTCAAATTCACTTAAAACTTGATAACCTCCCATTGTAGCAGCAATAACCGATCTAACAACTGCGCCAGACACTTGTTGTCTTATACAGGCGTTTCCGACCACAGCGTCGTATTCTGCCTGTTTACATATCTCTGTATTTGAATACGCATGTCTATAGCAGTTTCTTTGGTCCTTCAGTGTATGTGTCGTGCTGATGCTGTGTTATACAGTGGTGGACGCCTGCACTCAACCGACTAAGGTCTGACTGGCGTCCACCTCGGGGCTGAGGGAAGGCTGTTCTGCACGGGCCACTACCTGCTGCCCTCTTGTAGGAGTTAGACGGTGGCAGCGCGTCCGGCAGGTGAGCTGCGCTCAGGTACCCAGTCCCGCAAGGAGACACAGTGCAGGTAGCAGCTGGCCGAAACCAGTTCCGAACCCATGGCAGCAGCTGACGGTGCTCAGTCGTCTCGTCTCATCTGACGTGGATCTAACGTCATAGTGGTAGAATCCAGACCTATTTGCACGACTCTGAGGCGCATCTTGTTGGACTAAGTAATGTAGCTCTTGACAAGAGTTCGCCCTGTTGTGGTAACATAGTCCCGCTCGCTACGGCTATTACTGCCGCGCGGAACATTTTTCCGCTGAGTGCGGCTAGCCTGCCTTGCAGTCCTTTTGTGTACTTTTTATTCTGACCTATATGTCGCCAAACTGCACTTACCGACTAACATTTGCTCCTGCAATTCTTGGCTGCGGAAGGAGCTTATTGGCGCTCAACGTCCAGGTTACCAGCGCGTTTTGCTGTGGGATCCTCCAAACCACTTCTACTTCTACTAAAACTAGGTAGTGACAGTGCAAAGCGAAGAAAGTATCTGGCATGGTAGGAATTATAACTGGACCCCCGCAATCCAGAGGGAGTGATGCTAACTACCAGACCACGAGACGTGGATAATTCTTCCGGAAAGTGTAAGCGATGGCTTCTTATGGAACTGATCGTTGCACTCATCACTAATCTTGACACATTACAAGTAGCTGTTTTATTTCATTTCTAGTTAACGGTTTGACTTGTACAGGCTTACGACCAGAATACACTGTTTCGTTTGCAGAGCTCACTGGTGCTCTTATAGTGTACTACTATGTGAATGCTACCAGCGCTTCAGTCTGGAACCACGCGGCCGCTACGGTCGCAGGTTCGAATCCTGCCTCGGATATGGATGTGTGTGAAGTGCTTAGGTTAGTTACGTTTAAATAGATCTAAGCTCTATGGGACTGATGACCTCAGATGTTAAGTCCCATAGTGCTCAGAGCCATTTTTTTGCTACCTGCGCTGCTTCCCTTTTGCTTTCTGGTCTGAAGATTCTTCTTGGTGTGTATCAAAATTTTTGTTAGAAGACCAGTCGCTAAATTTTGAGAGATGCTATTGCTGAAATTAGCTATGCTTACCAGTCTTACCTTTTGAAGCCCACGGACATGTGAAACTGTGTACTGTGACAGTAACGGCTGACTATCCTACAGAACGACTTTCATTCGACTCTATTACCTTTTTTTAAACAAAAATTTTCGATTTCATCAGCGCGAAAAAAGGTTAATGTACTGTGAATCGAAAATGACCAAATGGATTAGAAAATAATCGCAACAGAATAAATTTCAACCCAATAAAATGGATAAATTCGTCTCCCATCCCCATTTCGTCTCGCACCACCTGATTGAATCATTGCTACCAACTGTAATGACCTCACACCAAATGAGATACATGTTATGCAGTTGATACATGTGGTACAGTAGCCATGTCCAGGTAAAATAAACATAAAAAAGCACTCCGTCTTCAGGCCACGAGTGGCCTACTGGGACCGTTCGACCGCCGTGTCATCCTCAGTGGAGGATGTGAATAGGAGGGGCGTGGGGTCAGCACACCACTCTCCCGGTCGTTATGATGGTACTCTTGACTGAAGCCGCTACTATTCGGTCGAGTAGCTCCTCAATTGGCCTCAAGAGGCTGAGTCCACCCCGAAAAATGGCAACAGCGCATGGCGGCCTGGATGGTCACCCATCCAAGTGCCGACCACGCCCGACAGCGCTTGACTATGATGATCTCACGGGAACCGGTGTATCTACTGCGCCAAGGCCGTTGCCCAAATTAAACACAACTACCTGTTAATTAGTAGAGTTCTGAATCCGATCACACGTCAAAATATGAGAAAGTTACAATCATTTCGAACCACGAAATCTTACCACTGTTTTACAAATCAAAACTGTAGCACCATATAGTTAAGTATGTACAAAATCACGCTCGACGCGACATTGGTTAACTTCAAAAGTTCATCATGCTATACACAACAACTACCGACTGACTGCTCGAGGAGGTAGGGGACAACTAGCAATAAACACATCATGAGTGACACGCAATGTGTTGCCTACCAGTTTCGAGTGCTTACTGCCTGTTTCAGCGCACTAAATTGCATTATATCATTGTCGTAAGTCTTCCGGACTGCTTCGGTGTTTCCCGAGTAGACAACATCCAGGTAACTGTTAATTAGAACTTCACTTGTAATGTAATTAGAAGTATAACCAATATGGGAAGTTTGTAAAGACACTTAACCTTCGGTTCAGGTGTATGCCTACTGCCTGCTATAGTGTACAATCTTAATTGTCAATCACAAAGAAGACGCCTACAAGTTAATAGTTTTTGTTGACTTTCTTCTCGTTAAGATTTTACGTTTAATATCCAGTCGCATGAGCTACTGAATTAATAGACCAAAGTCAAAGGGATGTATGTAGCCCATGCTGAGGCAGCATAGCCCGGAATTCTTTTCAAAAGCAATCAGGAGATGTGGGAGAGGGGCCACGTGACTACCTCCCCCGTCTGGCTTCAGAATTCTCTCTTGTTTTTAGCGTCTCTTTCAGAAATGATAACTTATGACATCTGTTGCTGCTCTTTTGTAACTTGGGTCTGACAATCTCTCTAGTATTCAGCTATCGCCCTTTTATTATCACTGTTCCTTTCTAATACCTTTAACTCTGGACCACTCACCGCTGTGTTCCATGCGACAGGCATATGGTGTAACTAACTCCAACCTGAAGGGTACCATTTTAAACCGATTTATGACTTTAAAACATCACTGATAACCTCATCTTCCATTCGTCCCACATCTCACTCGCTGTTCTGTACGATAGCTAGTGTTTGTTGTTAACTCACTTCAGCTTGCTGCCTAAAAAGCAAGCAGTCTCTGCCATAGAGAGTCTGTCGCTCTAACAGCTTTTCTCACGCTCTCTGACTGTCGTCATCCCCCTCTCGGTGCTGTAGTACCATGTGTGGCAGCATACGCCGCCTAGCTCGCTTACCTCTGGGAATAGTCAGTCGCTTTTTCATCAACTGCAGCTTCAACTAGCGTACTGTAATGACAAGTCTCTACAATGCATATCAAAATCTAACTTCTCTTGAAACCACATTAACAACAATTCACCAAACTATTAACGTCATATGGCATTAATGGGTGGGGAATTACCTTGTCGAAAAGGAATTTCTTCATCCATGCACAGTGACCCCTTTGCCTGCGGATTTGCGAAAATTGTGTCATACGTGTATTTGTAGAGTGTTGGTGAGTGTAATGGATCAGTGTATAGTGTAATGTTATGTTTGTGTTGTAAGATGATGACGACAAGAGGGAGAGGGTGAAAGGCAGAGGGTGAAACACGCTACAGGCACACTGCCTACTCTATTCGAATAGCACCAGAAGCATCGCCGATCTTGACGTCCCCATCAGACGAACTGATCGCCATCCACAGTGTTAAATGACATCCTTCACGAGTCGCTGCGCAGAGGTATGGAATTTAGTCCAGGACACTGGTGGAAAGACTATTGATTAGGAAAGTTACGCTGCAGCCTCTCCTTCTCTTGTCGACCAAATACTGGCAATGAAATTTTCATCCATCGCCAAGATTCTAACCACATTACCGCCAAGTCGAGCTCCTCCGCACAGGGGTACATTAGCGACATAGGCTACAGAGAATTAAAAAATAGTTCCTAGAATGTACGAGACATGTCAGGAACGTTCATAACTTCCTTCCAAGGCCAGATAGACAATCGCCAAATTCGAAGTGCGCAACTACCTGCTTCACATTTCACATCTTCCAAAGGTATGTGATACCAATACAGCTATAGATTCCAGAAGAAGGCATCGCTTTCTGGCGGTTTTGCGTATCATCAACATGGACAAATGCAATGAATATGGATGATATGATACTCTGTGGTATTCTGCGGTTTGAATTCACTCTGTTATTTAGCAGTTGCATTGATTTGATTTCGTAAATGATACTGACAATATTATACACACGTATAATGCATTATTCACACTACAACTTCTCTCGGATAATTATTTTGTTCAAATTGCACAAGAATTCCACCCGACGTAGTGTAATAATGTTGACTGTAAGTTGTGTTCATATCACTAAAATTACAGATCGTACATCAGAGCTTTAATAATTTTTGTCTTCGATAGATTTAATTATTCTTAGCAAATTGATCATGGAAAGGAACCACAGAATACCACCCGCACACAAACTGACATATGCTACCAGAAATATTTTTCTCCTGATTCGTGCGTAGTTTAATTTTGGCCTCATATATCAGCAATGAGATCTTGTTCAACAATAAATATCATCAGCACTGTTCTTAGAAAATGCAGTCTGATTCGATTAATTTTTTCTTTTATAAGTAGAGTTCAGTACCACCGGTGCACATTTATTTCTTACACATCGGAATATTGTTTTCAGTATCATGTTATTTAAATTTGCCGCTGCGATAAAAGTTAAGATGGCGGCCAACAAAACGTAGAGGATTTCTTTTTTAATTAAGATTTTCTTTTGCTCAATAAATAATTAATCGTTTAAATTGATGCCACGAAAAAATTATTAATACTGTTTTGCAAATTAGTTTAACAAAAACCATTGATATTTCGACCAGAAGTACAGACGAAGTTGCTATATAATCACAACTAACAATGGCTGCGCTTCTTGCAGCTATGATAAAACAATTAACACAAAATTATAATTAAGAAAGGAGGTGATTTTTCAATAATTAATCATAAATAGTTTTAACGTATTTGGCTCTACTTGTTTTTTACCAGCCAATGAACATAAAAGTACAATAATTTTACGTTAAATGTTTTTCATTCAACAGACCTCAAATCGATTTGCGTCTTGCGTCAGAGACGTACATCAGAGGAAGACGACAAAAGGGTACAAAACAAAAGAAAAGAATGACATAGATTAACAGAGAATGCGAGACAAATATTGTCTCTGTTTTACATAATTATCATCTTTTAAAGAAATAATTACATAATTGAATGAATATTATTGAGTTACGTAATTTTCTACACGTTCATATTCCACTCGTAATATATATATGTATATCGTGGATGTTATAGCTTACAGTTTCCTGCAGATTTGTTACGACAGTAAATGTTATTTACAAAACTAACCAACGTGGTATGTTCGTAGATTCTTTCTTTTAAAGAACGACGTTGTTTCTACCAGACTTTTACCCTAAATAACTATGCAATACTACTGATAAGACTGGTGGGTGTCAACTATCTCAAGTGCACAAAGTACGTGGATACATCATCTACGTAAGTAGCATAAAACAAAAATCACATGCCAAGCAGAATTACACGGAGCATGGTCGTCTATGCACATCAACTCAGTACAGGTATCCAAAAACCATGCACACACAGCTGCGCATGACGTTTGATTTTTTTTTTTTTTTTTATTTGTGGTAAGATCTTACGGGACCAAACTGCTGATGTCATAGGTCCCTAAGCTTACACACTACTTAATCTAACTTAAACTAACTTACAATAAGGACAACACACACACCCCCATGCCCGAGGGAGGAATCAAACCTCCGGCTACCCCTCGCGGATTTGTTTCATCTTCAAGATGAGTCCACATCCACTTTTATTTAGCTACAGTAGAACCGACGGATGAGGATCCCTGACACGTGCAGTGCGCCTTCTTCACGTCTCTGTCTGAATCTGTCACGCAAACTCTGCCGACTGTCAGGGATATTCTCTCGTAGCCTCTAGTACAGTACAGCAGCCGTAAACACTTTACAAAAACCGCTCGATGGAAACACCCTTCTACATATCTGTCAAGGCTACGGTACCCGTACAGAAGAAGCCAATCTGTTTTGTTTGGCTAAGGTACCATTCATCGAAATTTTTAGATCGATCTGGTATTTAACGTACATTAGCCTACATCGTGGTCACATAAACATCCACCTCAGTGTCCACATCGTGATCGAGTTATAAACGCACTTCAGGTCGGAAGCGGAAATTTCGCTTGCAGTATGTTCCGCATGATGTCAGTCATTAAAATGTTTGTTCGAAGAGTTCCTCGACTGAGCTCAGTTTCAGTAACTTCTGAATGCCTTACCGCTTCATGGCTTAAAATACTCCAATATTTTTCTTTAAATATTACTATACGCTCCATAACGAAGAATACATATATCGACGTAGAACAGTTTTATTGAATCAAGAAACCGGAACGTGCAGGACTTCGCAACATCTTCAGCGGAACCATTTTGCTGTACGAGGAGGTCGAGAGAAGCAGCGGATAAGGCAGGCAATAAAGACGAGATATATAGGTTTGCGTAGTGCAAAGTTTTCCCGTACATGTTTTCTGGTCCTATTAACATCTCGTGTAGTAGTTTATATTGCAGCAAAGCTATTATTCAATACTGGTTTACTCTAACACAGCAATTTAGCCATCCCTTCTGCTCCAAAGCAGCTCTCGAGCTCTAAAATTATTCTACAGATACTACTGTAAAGGAGATCTCTAGAAAATTCACGTTTCGTGATTTTGTAGCAACTAAGCCGCGAGCTACTTCTCATCTGATATAGATAATGTTCAAATCGGCGCAGTTTAGTTTTATACCAACATCACTTTCTTTCCCAGAGTTGCGTCCAAATATTCACGTTTTTTACTGTGGTGAGAGGACATTCGTGCGTCTGGTTATTCTGAAGCAGCGAATGTAGTTGACTTATTTCGCCGAAATATAAACGTGATGACGATACGGCAAAGTTATAGTAGAATTAATAATAACAGACGAAACACATAAACCTATCTTGGTGTATCCGAAAGGACAGATTCGAACAATACAATTTCGTCTTATTTACGAAAAGCATTTAGTTTTTGACAGCTTAATGCACAGTATGATCTATATCTTATAAGACAAAAGGTATAACAACAGCTGTGGATCTTAGACAGCACTACTGAGGGATGTACAAGGCAAGGTCGATGTTTTAAAAACACTTAGTAATGTCTTAAAATGTGACTATGGCTGGAATAAGTGTCGGACACTGCACATTACTGCCTCGATGACACTCTTTCTCAGAGCTAAGGAAAAGAAATAAAAACCTTATTCAATCAAGGTATCGGGAAAGGGAGTGGAGGAATTGCTTTCTAGCAACGCATTTATTTGATTTACTGTGCAATGCTGTGAGTATCTCCATACTCCTGTGCGTTATTATTACGCAAGGTAACCATCTACTGCATTGAACGACGGGTCTGTGATTCCTTACTAACTTCCATACTTAGACGAACAATTCGCATAAGTTTTCATTCTTCCATGTTCGTTTATTTCACTGGTCATAGTGGTAAATGGCGACTTATGCAGGAAATTTGTATAGCTTTATTTTTGCGCACAGGAATCATCTTAGAATGGCAATACATTATTCATCAAAATGCAATGTAAATGGCTTAAAAATATAAACACAATTGTTTTCTAAGTTCGTATAGGACGGCCTCCTTTTAACTCACATCCAGAAGAAACAAGTTACTCAACGAAGGAAGTCAATATGTAGTGTGGATTTGATGATCCCAGAGATCAGCCTCATGATGGTATTCAGTTGTCTATCAACAAACTTGGAAAGGCAACTACTGATCCATGCTGGGGTACAATATTCGGCTAGAGAATACTAGAACATGCGTTTCAGCAGTAGTCATTATGTCACATGCCCAGCCAGACACTGTCAGAATTCAGAACTGCTGCGTGCTCTGTTCCATTTCTCCGAGCATGGAAAAATCCGAATCTGTGTCTTCTTTGCGGCAGTCAGCTGCGCTGGCCGCTGAGCTACGTAGGCGGACGACTTAAATAGTAGCAGAAATGGCACTGTGTCCTTATTTCAGGTTCACATGTGTTCCTACCTTACTACTCAATAAACGCGCTCTTTGTTACTTTATTGCTATTTCATCCCACTCACCCCGTATGGGTGGGAGGAGGGCTGGCATCCAAAGGATACATAACAATACACGATGAAGAAAAAGCACTAAATTAAAAGGTGACATACTTACAAGAGAATTTAAAAACTTGTGGAATTCTTTATTAAAAGAAGTTTCTAGTATAAAACAGCAGTAATCAAAAGATAAGATGAAAATTGTAAGAACACAGTTAAAACATTTAAAATAAGACATATAACAAGGGAATTAACAATGAAGCACTTCACTGTGACTAAAATTTGAAGGACCTGCCCTGGGAAAGGTCGTCTGTTGCTGAAGAAGAAAGAAGTTTGGCGTTTAGTGGGTGTAAAGAAGAGGGACTGATGAGAAATATCAGTGAAGTAGCAATAAATGTTGGGAAACAGGATGAGAGGAGTAGGTGAGGCTGTCGGTAAACCTATAATATGAAGGGGAAAAAGGGGTGGAAGAAAGGAGGGGGAAAGGGGAATGAGGCAGATAAAAATGTGGAGGAACGGGAAAAGGGGTCGGGGAGAGAATGGTGGAAAGACAGAAAAGGGGCAGCAGGAGTGGAGAAAGGAAAACGTAAAAATGAAGCACACTGTGACGAAAAGTTGAAGGACCTGCATTAAGAAAGATCGTCTGTCATTGAAGATGAAAAAGTTAGGCTTTTAGTGGGTGAGCCGTGCGGCACAGCTTCCTCATAATGGTTCAAATGGCTCTGAGCACTATGGGACTAAACATCTGAGGTCATCAGTCCCCTAGACTGACAACTACTTCAACCTAACTGACCTAAGGACATCACACACATCTATGCCCGGGCAGGATTCGAACCTGCGACAGTAGCAGCAGCGCGGTACGGGACTGAAGAGCCTAGAACCGCTCGGCCACAGCGACCGGCCTTCCTTCGAATTCTCGGGGTCTATTCGACAAGTTTCCGTAAGTCCTCACCAATATGCTTGGTATGACTAAGAAAATCGAGACAAAATCTGGCTGATTGACGACGTTACGGTTCGTCAATCACCCTACTGGTTATCACTCCCCAAGATTAAGACCCTGCTTGCGCTGATAGACGGTATGCTGCCTCCCCCTACGCATCACCTATGTGTATCAAGGGGGAGTTCCGACCAGTTTTTGATTACAGGTTGGTGAGCAAAAAGTTTATATTGGAGTCTGTGACTTTGCTGCCTTTTCCTGATATTCATCATTGTGTCACATGGTTCTCTGGAGAAAAGTATTTCACCGTTTTGGATTCGAACCAAAATTATTACCAAATTCCACTGTCAGAGGATTTCAAGCACTTCTGTACTGCTAGGAATTTCTTCGAATTTAATAGAGTCCCGTTTGGTCTGTCGACAGGAGCGACTGTTTTACCTAGGTTTACGAGATTCATTGGGATGGCAACTATTTCCGTAAATATGTGCCTAACTTCGTACAATTGGTCGTCCGTCTTAATGAATTACCCAGGAAAGAAGTTAATTAGGGTCAAACTCATCAGGCATCCTTCGAAGCTATTAATCAGGAAGTTAGTAACCCGCCGTTCCTGGCTATATCTATCTCGGAGTTGCCATTTGAGGGGTAGCGACAGTTCTCCTCCAAGAGCAGGAAGGGCAACGGAGATCGGTCACCTATGCGTCTAGAAGATTGTCCTCGGCAAACTTAAGTATTCTGTCCACAAATGGGAGGCGTTGGCGGTGCTTTTCGCTTTAGAAAAGTTTAGGTTTGAGCTTGAGCGCCGCGAATTCTTGCTTGAAACTGATAATCAAGCCATCAGCTGGTTGTTGGCCCCCCATATAAGCCGGGTCGTATAGCTCGCTGAACCGTCCACATATCGGCTTTCCAATTCAAGATGAAGCGTATTCGTGGCACCGACAATCAGGTGGCCTGCGCCTTGAGTCAGATGTTTGAGGTTGGGGTTCAGCAGTCGGAAAATATTCCGGTCCGGAGGATTGTATAGGCGAGATACTATCTGAATTCCCAGAACTTGTCGGGGATATCAGGCCAAGACAAGACACTGATTCCAGGATTAAGGCCAATAAAGAATAAGCTACTAAATGAGGAACAGGTGACCGGTCATCTCATCCATAAAGGCCTAGTTTCTTGCTGTGGGGTGGTGTCGGGTGGTTTTCAGATCTGTTTAGCCGGCCAGCTCGTGCAATCAGTGTTCCAGTACTGTCATCATACGGTGGTTGAAGGGCGTCTAGGTGTCCACAAAACTATCGCTAATATTAGGTGCCCTGTATCTTGACTTTCCTTATACAAGGATGTTCGGCGAATGGTAAGCGAGTGTGAAATCTGCAAAAGAGCGAAATCTAATTCTAACCCCGTTAAAGGTCTTCAGCAATCCACTAGGAAACTTTTCCCATGGATAAGTGGTTCATCGATTGTATTGGTCCTTTGCCGCGCACTCACGATGGTAATTGGTACGTTCTCATAGTAGTGGACGCCTTCTCGCTCTTTTGTTCACAGGTTACAGCCCTATAACTGTTCGACATCTCTCGGGGATAATTTCCATTTTTGGCCCGCCGAGGTGTTTGGTCAGCGATAATGCCCCAGCTTTTAAATCTAAGGGCCTTAGAAAATTTTGTTTTGAGGAGGCCACCCGCCACGTCGCAACTGTCACTTATCATCTTCAACCATCTTTTGTAGTTCGTGTCAACCGCAACTTGAAAAGGGCTCTTGTTGCCATACATAGTAATTCGCAGAGGAAATGGGACCCCTCCATGGGGTGGCCTAATTTGGCTTTTAATGCAGTAAAACATGAGTCATTGAAGGCTTCCCTTGTGTAGGGCTATCAAGTTAATTCAACGCTGCCCAACATGTGGTCAGTTAACGATTTACTCCTCGAGCATATTGACGCTAAGGTGCTGCAGAAGAATTGGAGGAAGGTGAAATACTCAGCGGGCCCATCAGAGGTTGGCCGATCCTTATAATAAAAGATGTAGAGAGTTTAGGGGCAAGAGAAATGATTGGTGTTTTTTGTGCAACCCCAGTGTTATCCAGAAAGGCGGGAAGGGCTGTTCTTTTAAGTTATTACCCCTGTTTTGTAGGGTCCTTTGAGATCGTCGGAGTATTGGCTCCGGTCAACTTGCTTGTGCACAATCTTGAATCGGGTAAGCTGTCCAGGGTTAACGTCTCCCAGGTTAAAGGAGAGGTTTGTTTGTTTCTGAGATGTTCTTGTCATGGTGGAGGCGCTCACCTCGCGGCGGCAGCTCGATTACAGCGATGGTGGGAGCCAAATGGCGCGATCGGCAGTGAGGGCGCATGGAGCGATCGATGCAGGGCAGGTGGGTGGAGCGGCTTTGGGCCGACAGCAGTGGCAGCAGCAGTTGGGATGCGACCCCTAGAAGAGACAGGGGAGTCCCCTTCAGTTTTTAGAACAAGAGGACCACAGGTGGTTGTGTCCAGTTGAAGGGGATCACCGCCCGTCCTGGTCGTTTTCCCATTACTTAGTGACCTTCTTTAACTTCTGTTATCTGGTGGAGTGGCCATAATGCTGTGATCCTAGTTACAGACTGTGACTTATGGCTGAGCTGTTTGCTTATGTCAATTCATGAAAGACTGAGCCTGGATAGTGTCGCCTTGCTGGCGGTTGTGATATCTATCCGTTAATCTGAAAGCCCACTCGGTGTTCTATTCTGGAAACCTCTCGATGTCTTCGGTGTAATAGGTGTGTATCATTAACTCCCCCGTGAACTGTATATGTTTCTGCCTCCTCCAAGTTGACCTAAGTTGGGTGACTGTTTGCTTTAGCCTTTGCATCTGCTGTCCACGTTTTGAGTTGTTCTGGGTCTCCGTAGCATCTCCCTGGTGTTTTGGTTCAATATGGCCAAGTGTAGTTGCAGGCCTTGGTTTCTACCCGTTGCCTTTTGAGCCTCTGGTAGCTCGACGTTTCCATATTGACTGTGGTTTTATAAAGGAACTGTGCTATTTCACACTGGATCTGTATTTCTCTTCCCTGTGTGTTTAGTGAAACTGCTTCTCGATTAGCGGTAGGGTACCGGCCGTTAACACACGTATTAGTATGTTCTAGTTTTGCTGAAGTCAAGGCCACGCCTTGTAGAAGGCGACGCCGGTCTCACAGGGTGGGAGCTGCGACAACCGAGGGACGGCGGCTCGGCAGACACATCACCCAATCAGGAGTTACGTTAGGCAATTATACGTTATTGAAAGCTTGCCTTCAAGGTGAACTTCGGATGGGGGCTCTGAAATGTCTTTTTTGGTTTTCGAGTATTACTGTTGTTTGTTAATTGAAAGAAATTGTAAGATTTTATTAGATATAGTGGAATAACGTAGGTTTTAATATTTTAAAGCAGTCATACTAATTCGTAGCTTGTCTGAAAGTATATGATGGCTTTTTTTAAATGGTTAAAATCTTCGTTTAAAAAACATGATTTTAACTGACAGTAAGGTGTAAATCTTGATGGTTAAAATTTCTCTTAAGAATTGGGTAATTGTGAACCTTGCACAAGTGCTTCAGTTGGGCTCTGGGTTATGCTAATTGCTTTTATTCAAATTATATTTCTTAAAACACTGGGCGTTTTTGTAATTGAAAAATATTCGATCCTGTTTAATTAAAGTGTGTAAACTAAGAGTAAAAGATGTTTTCTCTGCACGTTGCCTAGCCATTCCACGTTTCCTTGGCCTTGTTTCTAAAACTGTTATTACGTTTTTTTTGTCATGTCAGTGGAGAAGGAGGTTGTAGTTTGATGACTGATGGGTTGTATCAATGAAGTAGCTGTGGATTTGGGGTGTCGGTAATGCCATAATGGGAAAGGGGAAAAGAGGTGGGGGGAAAGACCCGGGAAGGAACAAAAGGGGTACGCAAAAATATGGAGGGAAGGGGAAGAGGGTAGGAGACGTAATAGAGAAAGGAAAAAAGGTGTAAGTAAGACCTGGGGAGGAGGAGAAATAGAGCCCAGTTGTGATGGGATGCGTGGCGTGAATTTATAGTTGTCAGGATGGGTTAACGTCGGACTGCTTTCGTAGTGTGGGAAAAGGAGATGGTTGCAGTTTCGCTGGGAGAAGTCGTGGAGTGTGTGCAGTTCTAAGAGTTGGTGGAGTATTTCTGTACAAGTGCGGCAGCGTACTAGGGTTATTTGAATCGAGTTTTCTCGATGAAAAGCGTTCATATTGAGTGAGGAGGAGAGGAAATTTGACGAGATGGTAAAGGATCCATGTGATGGAAGGCAAATCGATGCGCAAAGCAAGGCGGAGTTCATGACGTTCAGAGATTTTCAGGGACCTACAGAACTTACGTAGGGCGGATATCCATGCAGCATTTGGACTAGCTTAAGAATTCGGAGAATAGTGAAGGGTTGCAGTCCGAAAGTTCGGCCAGTTACTAGTTTTAGTATATTGTGTTTTTTTTTTTTTTTTTTTTTTTTGCGATACAACTGCGGTCAGATGAATTTCGAAGTTGACCCAAATATAGCGCTAGATTTAGAGTAACAACGAGGCAGAAGCGGCAAGTCAAAGAGAACTAAGTCCCCCCAACAGACATGTTCCGTCCCTTTAAAGATCGCAGGCTGCGATGTGGCACCGGATTGGAAAGCACCAGCTGCCGGCTAGGCAGGCGGTTCGCCTTGAGCAGCTGCAGCTGCAGCGCAGAGCGGTAAAAGCAGTCGGCAGCGCTGTCGGCTCACCTTGAACTTGCGTGCCGTGACGACTCCGCCAGCGCGGCGTACACCCACGCCTCCCACGCAGAACGCCGCTCGCTCTCCTGGCAAACTAGCTTCCGCACATTAGGACACACAAACACACGGTCCATGTGCGCGCTCGTCTAGAAGATCAATCCATTACAAGCTGCCTTCAATTATTGAGCAAACCCAGAGTCTTGTCATTTCAAAATATATGCAGGGATAGTTGTAAGGTCGAATATTGTGGTACATGCGGAGGGTGATCAACTAATAATGCCTTCCATTTGTAATCTTGTAAAATGTTGCTCTAGTGGCCATTAAAATTGCAACATCAGGAAAGGCAGCAATTAACGAGGTGTTACTTATTGTGCATATACAGTGTATACTAGGAAGAAAACATGATTACATCTGTAGATAATTTGGGAGTATACAGG
Source organism: Schistocerca piceifrons (assembly GCF_021461385.2). Classification (NCBI taxonomy): domain Eukaryota; kingdom Metazoa; phylum Arthropoda; class Insecta; order Orthoptera; family Acrididae; genus Schistocerca; species Schistocerca piceifrons. The sequence continues at coordinate 670,024,320 of NC_060140.1, read as the reverse complement.
ATTTGTCATTTAATACCGCCGGCAATGGCAGTGACAACGCTTCCGGCTAGGCACAGAATCGAAGAGAACTTGGATTACAAATACGACTAGGTTATTCCACGCTGTTCAACTCTAATTCATCAATCGGAGTGGCTTGCATGCTGAAGCCATTCATAAACGACCATGATTTTAAACAAGTTCGTTAATATTTCGGTATAATTGTGACTTATTTAAAAATAACCATTTCAAAATAATAAGTACCGGGTGGTTAAAATTAAACTTTTCCTATTTGACACGTTATAACACGGAAACTAATTACCATACCAGTACCAAACTTGGGAGTATTACTGTCAACGACATGTGGAAGAGAAATAATGCAGCATCAGTTCAATTGAAACACTTTTAATGCGTTGCCACGGTACATCATAGCATTACATACCGGTACCATTACTGCTACGAAAGGGGCTCAATATGGTGCCCATCAGTATCCAGATCTGAAAGCGCAGAATTGAATTCTGCACAGCAGAACGAAGCATGTCAGTAAGTACGGCCGGATACATTCGTCGATATGCTGCACTTCAGATCAACACATGCGTGAACGTTCCCCTGGTTAACCTCTCCTTCAGGCAGCCCCACAGATATCACAGGGAGTGGAATCTCGTACGGATACCATTTGAGAATGTTTCGAAGCACCTTCCGTACAGTGGATCACGGGATGCTCAACACAGCATGCACACTGCCTAACGATCAGGAATTGTCCGCAGCGTTGTCTGCCATAGTAACGGTGATTTCATTAGCCAGCTGTGGTGCAACCCGTCATCGACCTCTTCCCAGAGTGAAGTCCAGTTCTCCAGTTGTATAGAATTTCTACATCATTCTCCGCACAGCAGGTGGAGAAAGAGGACCCTTCCGTAATCCTTTCAGCCTGCGATATTCTCGAAGTGCAGCTGAAGCATTACTGTTGTTTTGATAATAGAGTTTCACCAATAATGCCCTGCTCCTTTTGGCCAAGCTCATGTTTACACGTCAACAAGTGCATTGCGAGTGCTCAGGTGTGTGAGACAATGGATCACGATGACTGATCATGCACCTGGTGGCCATAGTTGGAATTGGACGGTGGCGCTGTGACGCATGGAAGTCACGCACCCCATATTGTGGACGTTAATGCTACCAAGTCTGATTCTCGTACGCTGATTACTTTCCATGTTATAACGTGTTAAATAGGGAATGTTTACTGACGCCAATCCGGTAGTATACTAAGAACCTTTAGGCGTAAAAAGTTAGAGCTATGTCAACTTTTGTTTTGTATAAGTGTATAAATAGTCGAGAAAATAGTGTCTCGCTCTCATTTTGTCATTTCATCTCAGATCATCTTGGCCCAAGCTGTCTGTATTGTGCTAGCTCGTGTGAGCGCTTATTGTGAATGTATATAGTTAGAAGAATTCAAAACTTTCAGAAGTATCTTCCATTTTATGTCAAAGAGATTATCTTTGTCAGATGTAAAGTTTTATTATTAAAAAGAACTGATAATTAACTTTTCAAGTAAATTTAGGGAAGTGGAATAGGGACTTCCAGTGGACAGAAATTAATTCAAAGCTTCAACTGTAAGAACTTTATTTTCGATCACTACATTATGGAGCGCTGCGCAGCCATCGTATTTTTTTTTTCCTCCAAATCGAACGAAAGTTAACATAGGCGTTGTATCTCTGATTGTCAGCATTAATGAACATTGACTTTATAATAACTTGCAAAAATAACTTTTGACGTGAATTTAATGTACTTACAAGAGTTTAAAATTAGTTTGAACAGGACCTGCTCAAAGTTTATCATCTTTATTCATTGATTCATCCGTCAAATGGAAAGAGATAAGGATACTAAGAACCCTGTTTTACGACGAATTTTAAAGACAGTAAATTGTGGCGTCTTGTCGTAAAGAAAATTAACAATTATCAGTCCCTGACATCACAAAGAAACTAATATAAACGACGACTAACCATTACCAACCAGTCAAGAAATATCAAGATTACGAGGGTGGCCACAGTGCGGTCGTGTGCCATTCAGAAGTCTGTGACGTATTCAGCGGGTGTAAATCTAGGGAAAGCGTTGCCCATGGCAGTAGTCAAACAACCGCTGTATCGAGGTTCGTCAGGTCAGCATCGACACTTTCAGTGTTTAGTTATAGTGTTAAAAGCTGACGTCACGGATACCTCTGTGACAGGGCGCAGTGATCAGGCTTAACACACCAGAGGTGATGATATGTGTACCAAATGGCAACCAATGCAATCAAGGCAGGTTAGGGGGACACATATTGGCGTTCGTTTCTCTATGAGACTCCACATACAGATTTACTCATCTTGCTGAAGCATTTAGAACTGGAATCCATCTGAAAATATTTTGTTGAGCCACTCCTTTTTTCAGTGTACTCTGTAGGGTACCACTCACGCGCCACTTCCCTGCCGACTGGTAAGGGGGAGGCGCACCAATGGTCACTGTGCTGGCTGACAATGCGCGGTGCTCCACTCCTCAGCACGCTGTTCTTGCTGCAAACAAACCCAGTTCCTGGCGCAATGCACGTGACGTGGCGTCCCTAAATACCCCTGTCAGTACGGAAACAGTTACAGTGGAACATGTCAGTCAAAGAGCTCAGTGACTTCAAACTTGGACTGCTCATCGGACGCCAAATAACTATCAAATCCATCGTGGACATTTCACTCGTTCTGCATCTGCCCACATACAGTGTTGGTGGTGAATGACTGGGACGAAGTGACTCGATGAATCACATTGCACCCTGTGCCAATCCAATGTAAGGGTTTGTAACGCCAGTGCCAGTAGCCCCGCCCAGATAGCCGTGGGTGTTGATGCACGGGGAAGTAGCACCGACCCCGCATCGAAAACACCCTGGCAGATTAACGACAAAGGTCGGTGCGCTGGCGAGACTGGATGTGGTTTCTTGGCGGTTTCCCACATACCACCACGTGAATACCAACACCCTGGCTCACTTATACAATTTGCAAACATTTAGCAGACTTTCTCTCACTTTCACATGAATAAGGCGAAGGTGCCAAAAGTGAATTACAGATGAGTTGGAGCACAGGATGTACTGTTTCTCGTGGTTAGAGTGTTGTCACCTTATTGCGCTTAAGAAAATTTTAAATGCAGGAAAGTATGAACACATCTTACAGTATTGTGCACTGCATACAGAAGAGGAACAATTTCGAGATGATGGTTATTGTCATAAGAATGAAAATGGAACCTGTTGTATAGCAGTATCTGCAATTCAGTGGCTTGTTGACAGTAGAATACATGAAATGGATTTGCTTGTCCACTCTCCTGACCAGAGCCCAGGGTGAGGTAGAACGCCGACTGCACTTCATAACCCATTGTCGAATATCACCGGTTTCGGCTCTTGAGGAAGAAAGGACTCTCTTTCGTCTTCAGTGGTTCATGAACCACACTGAAAATGTGCCCGTCAAGCTATCATAGAGTCGAAGGTGAATTCACCTCATACAAATGTCAAGTTATAGGCGTGCAGACACTTTTAATCAGGCATTGCATGTCCGTGCTCTTTGGCGCTTGTTGCTTGGAGCTGTCAAGGTTATGCACAGCGTTGAATACGGCGCTCTTGAACTTATCGATCTCACATTTATCTTTTATTTTTATTTTATTTTACACGTCTAGTTCCATAGGACCCAACTGAGGAGCAAATCTTCAAGGTCATGGAACGAGTCAGTACACGAAAGTACAACATAAAAGAAATAACAGGTAAAATAACATGTTTACGAACCCAAGAAAGCCCAGCCATAAGTTTATGTAAACGCACTCAACAATAAAATACAAAAATCACCTTCATTTTTCAATGAACTCCTGGACAGAATAGAAGGAGGGACCCATGCGGAAACTCTTCAGTTTGGATTTCACGTGGATTACTACTAAGATATTTGAATTCTTGTGATAGCTTATTGAAAATGGTTGCAGCATTGTACTGCATACCTTTCTGCACAAGATTCAGGGAAATGTGATCAAAATGCAGGTTGGCTGTCTGCCTAATATTAACTGAGTGAAAGCTGCTAGTTCTTGGGAATTAGCTTATATTGTTAACAAGAAGCGACACTAAATATATATATATATATATATATATATATATATATATATATATATATATATAGGCAGACCAGTGTCAGAATACCCAGACTAATGAACACGGGTCGACAAGAGGTTCGCGAATTTACACTACTTATTGCCCCAACCGCCCGTTTCTGAGCCAAAAATATCCCTTGAGAATGGGAAGAGTTACCTCAAAATATAATACCAAACGTCATAGGCGAATGAAAGTAAGTGAAGCAGACTACCTTTCGTGTCGAACTACCGCTTACTGTAAATACCGTTCGAATAATAAAAATGGCAGCATTAAGTCTTTGAACAAGTTCCTGAACGTGGGATTTCCACGACAATTTACTATCTATCTGAACACCTAGAAATTTGAACTGTTCAATTTCACTAATTACATGAGCATTCTGTAAAATTAAAACGTCGGGTTTTGTTGAATTGTGCCCGTGGGATCTTGTCGACGTGAACTTATATATAACGGAACCATTAACGGCGATTTCGGCAGGTCACGATCCCGCAGATCTCGAATTTTGACACTTGATAGTAGACGTCTGGCTCCTCCGCATGAGGTGCTTCAAGATCAGCCCACAAGCAAATAATATGCAGATGTTTTTTCTGGACTACATAATATTTCTGTTTGCATAGAATGCTGAGAGTGTTATTCCTGCTTTGTGTAGTTTGTTGAAATGCTGATCTACACCTTTATATAAAGTATGGTAACTGGAGAAAACTTCAGAAGTAAAGACCGCTAAACAAGCAATTTATCGGATGACTGTTTCTACCAGCAGTGACTGCACGGAACATCAATTGCGCGGACGATATTACTCTTGCCGGCTGACGGGTAACACTTGTTGTACCACTTCAAAATTAAAGGAAACTTCGTTTCATACCTTGGAACCTATATCGAGAAGACATCGAATCGTCGAAGAAGATATAATTCTGAACTTTAAAATTAGTGAAGAACGTGCTGATAAGTGTCTTTTTGAATCAAAACATTATGATCGTAATGTGCAATATATTAACACCCTGAAGGAATTTAAAGCACGCCTTCAGGGAGTTCCACTATCAAAAAAGTAATCAAAAAATACTAGTGTTTTGACGTGACAATTTAAGATAACACTTGTGAGCGAACTGCTATGACATTCCAAGACTTGGACGAAAAAGCTTGCATCACTGACCACCAGACTAAAGTTTTCTTAGGTCAATAAATGGAAGCCCCGTAGTCGTTTCTTTAATTATCTGTGAAGTGTAAAGTTCTTTACTCAGGTTACTGATAAAGTAAATGAGAAATCACCGTCTGCATCAAAGACACTCTAATTGACCCGTAGCTATTTTGACATGCTCTGCAGGCCATGTTCATGTCTGGCGTCTGAAGGAGCAGTTTGTCAAAAGTGGTACCACTATCAATAAAAGAAATTGTGATCTAGTCGGTGTTTTCTTCTTTCATTTATTAACACAACTGAGATTACGAATAACATGACATGGCGTCAACCATGAAAGTACTGATGAGAGTTGATGCCCTATTTAAGATAACGATAAATTTCTTTTTTAAAAAAGTACGGATGATATGGTGAAAACTTCATTGTTACTCTCGAACAATGTAGCTACAAACTGCATAATTTCAATCATAATTTGGTTAGGACCAGTTTATCGGCTACTTTTCTTACATTCATTCACTTCATAAATGTGTCCATCATGCTTCCAGTCGTCCTACGTTGTTTTTCTCTTGTGGTTTAGAAACGGAAAATGTTATCCTACAAACCGAATACATGATCTTTCCCGTTAAGTCACAAACTGATCCAATTTTTCTCATTGATTCCTTTCTTGTCTTGTAGACAATATTTAACACCATGTTTCAGAATCAAATTACACACTATGTTTGATTTTGTACCATCCACATTTCACTTCCATACACAAAACAAGTTATCAACGATGTTTTCTAAATATTCATGATTGCATCTTTTCTAATTTGCCTTAAGAGAGTGTATTTGTGACGTTGATGCTGTTGAATTTCTCTGTTGTATATTGTATGTTTATTTGATTTATATCCCAAATATCTCAGATCAGTAACTACTTCTAGCTCTGCATTTGTTTGACTGTTTAGTATAATACTCCATTCTTTTAAAAACAATTACTCTTGTTTCGAATTAGTAAGTCGTAAGTTAGGTGTATGTACTTTACACTGAAGCGCTAAGGAAACTGGTAAAGGTATGCTTGTTCAAATACAGAGATATGTAAACAGGTAGAATACGGGGCTGCGGTCGACAACGCCTATATATGACAACAAGTGTCTGGCGCAGTTGTTAGATCGGTTACTGCTACAATGGCAGGTTATCAAGATTTAAGTGTGTTTGAACGTGGTGCTGCAGTCGGCGCACGAGCGATAGGACACAGCATTTCCGACATAGCGATGAAGTGGAGATTTTCCCGTACGACCATTTCACGTGAATATCAGGAATCCGGTAAAACATCAAATCTCCGTGATCGCTGCGGCCGGAAAAAGATCTTGCAAGAACGAGACCAATGATGAATGAAGAGAATTGTTCACCGTGACAGAAATGCAACCCTTCTAAAAATTTCTGCATATTTCAATTCTGGACCATCAACAAGTGGTATAGTGCAAACGTTCAACGAAACATCATCGATATGGGGTTCGGAGCCGAAGGCCCGCTCGTGTACCCTTGATGACTGCAGGACACCAAGCTTTACGCCTCACCTGGGCCCGACAACACCGACATTGGACTGCTGATGACTGGAAAGATGTGGCCTGGTCAGACGAGTCTCGTTTCAAATTGCATCGAGCGGTTGGAGGTGTAAGAGTAAGGAGACAACCTCATAAATCCGTGGACCCTACATGTCAGCATGTAGCTGTTCAAGCTGTTGGAGGCTCTGTAATATTGTGGAACGTGTGCAATTGGAATGATATGGAATCCCTGATACGTCTAATTACGACTCTGACAGGTGACACGTACGTAAACGTCCTGTATGATCACCTGCATCCATTCATGTCCATTGTGCATTCCGGCGGACTTCGGCAATTCCAACCAGGCAACGCGACACCCCACGCGTCCAAAATTGCTACACAGTGGCTCCGCTGGCCGCCAGACTCCCTAGACATGAAACTTAATGGGCGTATTTACGATGTCTCATAACGTGCTGTTCAGAAGAGATCTCCACCCCCTCGTAATCTCACAGATTTATGGGCAGCCATGCAGGATTCATGGTGTCAGTTTCCTCCAGCAGTACTTCAGACATTAGCCGAGTCAATTCCACGTCGTATTGCAGAACTTCTGCGTGCTCGACGGGTCCATACACGATAGTAGGCAGGTGTACCAGAGTATATATGTAAGTAGGTGTATATATGTGTTTTAAAGTGTGTCGTTCGCAAATTTTGCGGTGTGACATAGTGTCATAGTATTCTTTATAGTAATGGTACTGATTTCTGAGCTAAAAGGTGATGGAAGTAACGCATCTGAAAGTAAGTGTTCTGAGTCACTGGTAGCAGAACACACTGTATGAAGAAAGCATTCCCCATGGACGGAAGAGTCTGTGCATCCAAAACCCTGAAGGTGTGACATGTGTCTCAGAACGAGTGGAAACAGGGCAGGTTGCTAAATGTGCAAGCTGTAAGCTGTGTCCAGAAAACGGTAACAGAAATACAATCATATTGTGTGCAAAATTTAATAAACAAACTGCAGTGAATAAGAATAGTTTGCAGAAAATAAGTGTTAATGATTTGAAAAATAAATGCCTATACTGAAAACTATAAGACCAGGGTACATTACATTATTTGATATTTCTCATAAGCATCACGGCGGCAGTAAGGATTCTACAATTTATGTACATCGCTAAGGGACATTTGAATAGTGATTAAAATCTTCAAAGAACAAAAGAAATGGGTACGGTGCATTGGTGGCTAGCTCCCAGTAAAACTAGCAAGAGCGAACGAAAGAAACGATTTAAAAACAGTTCGGACAAAACCTATATGGCGTGATCAGGCAAAAATATGTTGCTTTCAACATATTCTACTACAGAAATGTTAATAAAGCATAGTCCGCAGCTCGTGGTCGTGCGGTAGCGTTCTCGCTTCCCACGCCCGGGTTCCCGGGTTCGATTCCCGGCGGGGTCATGGACTTTCTCTGCCTCGTGATGACTGGGTGTTGTGTTATGTCCTTAGGTTAGTTAGGTTTAAGTAGTTCTAAGTTCTATGGGACTGATGACCATAGATGTTAAGCTCCATAGTGCTCAGAGCCATTTGAACCATTTTTTTTTTTTACTAAAGCATACATCAGGCGAATTTATGTGCGTTCGGTAATGGACAAGCGATCACGAACCTGTCGTGCACTCATCAATTAAAGACAAGTGGCTAGTTGAATTAACGGAATGAAGTTAAATGAAACACGCGCTTCCGTGAGCTCTATGAAGCTCGAAAGCTTTGGATCGGGCCTAGCGCCGTATTTAGCAGTACCGCCTTCGCCAAACTTAATGCGCTTGGTCGTAGAATGAATGTGTAAGCCGCCGTCGAGCTCTGTTCTCAGGGGCGTGGAGTCTGCGCCACTCGTGATCGGCCGCCAGGACTGAAGCGCCCCCTACCCCCCCCCCCCCCCCCTAGGGCAAAGTTCTCCGAGGGCTGCTCTCTCAGAGAGAGCCTGCCACGAGAATACACTTCTGCTCTTGTTGGAGCGTAGCAGGAGAATGTCCTTCGTACTTTACAACTCACAAGAGGAGGCCACGACGTTGGGATCACGGATTTACTTCAAACTTTGTACACCTTTAGTAGACAACTAAAACAACATAATGGTTCAAATGGCTCTGAGCACTATGGGACTTAACATCTATCGTCATCATTCCCCTAGAACTTAAAACTACGTAAACCTAACTAACCTAAGGACATCACACAACACCCAGTCATCACGAGGTAGAGAAAATCCCTGACCCCGCCGGGAATCGAACCCGGGAAACCGGGCGCGGGAAGCGGGAACGCTACCGCACGACCACGAGCTGCGGACTAAAACAACATAATGGGCAAGTAGTAAGGTGCACAACTCCGGCGATTCCGAGAAAATCGCAAGAGAAGTTTTACGCGTCTACTGTGTAACTGATGGATGTGTGCAGAGATACCGACCGTAAGAAGTCGCTGTGGTCGAGCTGTTAGCGTTCGCACTATGCCAGAAGGACGTGGTGGAGGCGATGGTTCGGATCTCATTACAACTTATTTTCTAATCTATATTTTTCGTCATTGGTCACATTATTTAATTTACGTATTTGAGAGGTAGTACAACGAAAATAATAACCAATTGCATTTTCGTGGAGTTGTAGTGAATTTAAAGGACAAGGAACAGACTTGGAAAGCCCAAGTGAAACCTCGATAAATAATGATGCGAATGACGTTATTCACATTTAGTAATACAGTAAATCACAATGTGCCAGACCATAAGAGGAATGCAAATTACACTTTGTACTTGCTCTTTACATCACAGGTTGCACGATGCTATTTGTCATTCAAATATGGAAAACATAAATTGAAACGGCATCTACTACATCGAATTAAGGCAGTTTTCCGCATTTACCAGGAATGTTCAGCGTTTCTAAGGGAAAACACATCTCGTTGATAGTTTGAAAATTAAATAATATGACAAGTGATGAAAAAGAAATAGATAAGTAAGTCTGAGCGTGAGCCGAACCGTCGCCTCATACACGTTAGTCTCACGACGCCCGAACGCTAATCAATCAACTACAGTAAACTCTAACGACCGGCACCTATGCAAAGACACACAAGCCACATAACGTACCCTAAAATTTCTCTTGCGATTTTCGGAGAATTTCCAGAGCAATGCTCCTAACCATTTGCACGGTATGTTGTTTTAGTGGCCTGTTAAATGTATATAAAGTATGAAGTAAATCTGTGATCCCAGCGTTGTGGCCTCCACTTGTCAGATTCGTCTATACTCTCCTAAGAACACCACGTAGCTGCTACATGCGATCAAAATCATACAACCACCGGTCCGCCAAACGGTAGGGAGAAACATGAAATTATCCTCCCCTTCCACATGAGGTTTTGAGAGTAGCCAAGCAGTTTCTTGTATACTCAATTCTGTGACGCGTGTTTGTCACAACAATAAAAATTTTGTGAGCACAGGAATAAAACCACCGACGACGTCTCACCACAGGGTCTACGCATGAGTAGGCGTGGCTACTGTCTGGTCAGCACCACAGAACTCTTTAAGGAACAATTTGTTGATAATAGCTTTGTCCAGAACAAGGGTCTCGTTTCCTACTCCAGCGATTGGCGTGTGACCAAGCAAACATCTCCCCAAATAGCAGACACCTGCCGAGTAACCATTACTCCGATGCTATAGAGCTGCGCCAGCTGTATTATAAAACAGCTCCTAGATTTGTAATTTTCTTGTTCCCGGGCAGACAAAACGGGAAGACGTATCTTATCGTTACGTCTCGTGCTGCCGACGTACCGACTCGCCACACACGCCGAGAAGATTTGCTGTATTTCTTAAGGGTCATCCCCTTCATCCTTGCAGGCATAACCAGCTTATGAATATTCGACAAAAGGGGGTTCCAGACACTTTTTGGCCAGATTGAAAAGAAAGAAAACGCCTTCGTATTATTGATACGTACCCTTATCAAAAACTAAGAAGAATGCGAGTAACTATTTGATTTGATTTCATTTCATCAGGGAAGGAAAAACAACATTGGTCAAGGCCGCCGTTTCCCGCACCGAAACAGGGTTTATTGTGCGGTATCGTTCCCTATGTCTCTAGTAAAGCCAACCAATGCCCTTTAACAGACCAAGAAGATCCTTTACCAGTGCTTTGCTAGACACAATGTCATCAGGTCTGGTTGATACGAATATTCTGTGTCTCTTAATCTGGTGCCTCTCATTCGAAGATCAAGTGTGATGCAGTTTCCTCGCCTACACCACACATCCTACATTTGGGGTCTTCTTCCATTATCCCCATTGTATGAAAGTGTTTTTTGAAATTCCCATGGCTTGTCAATAGTCCAGCCATCAGTTTCATTTCTCCCCTGTTCAAGCCCACGATTGAGAGATTTCTCTTAGAACATGGCTTCGGCATCAATACCTTGCCATATCTTTGCTTTAGGACCTTAGCCCAATATTCTACATGCTGTCTCCTTTTCCACTTATAGTTTTATTTTGATCGTCGCCTTGGAGACTGCCAGGACGGGTTCCGGACCAGTAAATGGTGTCATCGCCCCTATCGCGGCCAACCTATCGGCTTGCTCATTACCACTAATCCCTGAGTGACCAGGGACTCACAATAGGGTTCCTCTATTGCTTTCCCCTAGCCCCACAAGGACTTTGTGGCATTCTGCCACGATCTTTGATCTTGTTGCAGAGGCTGCCAGTGCTTCAGGGCTGCTTGGCTGTCTGAATAAATGAATATGCTACACCCTCTGTAGCACCGCCGCAAATTCTCCTCCACGCATACCCTGACAGCAGATATTTCTGCTTGAAACACAGTGACCATCTTTCCTAGAAAGATTGCACTCTCCAACTTTCGTTGCACTCCTTATACCCTGGTCCCAACACCTTGATCTATTTTTAAACCGTCAGTGAACGAGACTATATCTCCAGTACGGTGTCGAAATTTTTTCTTCCAGAGCTCTCTACTTCCGATTACTACATTGAAAGGCTTGCTGGGAGTTATTATATAGTCGGTCGGCTCAACCATACCTATGTCTACCTCACTCAGTATTTTAGTGAGAGATCCTCGATACCCCAGTGAGTTACAGTTTTTGCCAGTCTTTAACCTGTGTGCTCCAGCTGCTGCCTCCATCTTTACCCACAGGTGTAATGGAAGCATGGAAAGCATGGTTATCATCCAAGCAGTGGATGTGCTGCTAATTCCGCTTGTAATAGATAAACAGGCCAGTCTCTGCACCTCATCAAGCTCCTTAGCAGCTACCTGCTACTCTACCTTTTCCCACCACTCGGTAGCCCCATAAGTGATCATAGGTCTTACAATTGTGGTGTATATCCAGTACATACTCTTGGGGCTTAAGTCACAGTTTTTACCACAAGCTCTCCTGGTGCTCCTTATGTGAAGGGTCCACGATAGTTTCTCATACTGGGTTACCCCTAGATATTTCACTATCCCCTTCACTGGTAGAGTTTCATCGAGAAGCTTGAGATTCCAATGTGTGTGTTGTATCTGTTTCCTCGTAAATGGTACTACAACAGGAATGACCCTGAGAACCTGTCTCCTGCACCAATTTTACGTAATGTCCAATGGTCCTTGTGCCATAGCTCTGGCTGTACATGAAAATTTGAGAAGTATTACTATGACAAGATCGTCTGCGTATCCCTGGCAGAAGTACTGTCTAGAGTTTAATTCTACAATGAGTTCATTCAACATAAGGTTCCATAGTCGATGGCACAGGACCCCTCCTTGTGGACAGCCTCTGGTGGTGTTGATTACCATTTTTTCTGCATCATGGTGACTTCTACCTTTCTGCCACTAACCAAAGCTTTAATCCACATGAAAATGGTGTCTCCAAACCATGCACCTCTGCTGCCTTAACCATGCATTCGAGGATCATGTTGCTAAAAGCCCCTTCTATGTCCAAGAAGATGTAGAGGGTTATTTCCTGAAAGTGTAGTGCTTTCTCCACCTTCCAAACAAGTTGGTGGAGTGCAGTTTCACACGATTTTCCTGGTTGGTATGCATGTTGGTTCATGTGTAGAGGGACCCTAGTTAACCTCCACTCCCTAACATATACGTTGACCAGTTTTTCTAATGTTTTAAGAAGAAAGGAGGCTTGGTTTGATATCCTTGGCCTTGATATGATCAATTCTCCCTGGCTTTGGAATGAAGACAACCTTCACTGCCCTCCAGACGTTAGGAATGATTCCTGCTGCTGGGCTAACTCTAAATAACATGCATAGAAATCTTATTAAGTTCGCTACTGCTTCTTGCAGGAGGGCTGGAAAAATTCCATCTGGGCAACTTGACTTAAATGGTTGGAATGTTCCCACAGCCCATTGGATTTTACTATGGTCAACACATTCTTTGGCAGATTCCCAGTTCTCCCTTCGAATACCTGAAAACTGATATCTCATAGGGATCTCGTCCTGGGTTATGTTGTCTGCCTGAGTACATTGAGGAAATGAGTACTGAGGAGTAGTTCCACAGTTTCATGTTCTGTCATTGTATACTCCCCGTCGTCTCTCCTTAAAGTTACTCCTGTATTAGTTGGTATCCTAGTGAGGATCTAGTGAAGTCTGGCCTGAACAGCCGTACCCTCTACCTCCTCACAGAATATCTTCCAGGATACCTGCTTTTCTTGCTTAGTTGCAACATTGTATTTGACAAGGGCCTCCCAATATTCTGCCCAATTGTCCTTTCCTTCTCGCGAGGTTAAACAGTCTTTGTACCTGTTTCCTATGTGATTCCAGGTTGTTGTTCCACCAAGATACATTCATATTCATGCACTTCTTGGTGATTGAGAAGTTGTCATTGTATGAGGTCCACTAGATTCCTTATCGAAGTACTGACTTCCGATAGGCTTGAGTCGGGGCCCCTCCTATACGCCTCCCAGTCCGTTTTCCTAAAGTTCCTGTAGGACAAGGTCTGTCTAATGCCCATTTCAACCTCGAACTTAATATACATGTGGTCTGATGAGAATGGCTCTAAAGCCACATGCCACTGTTTGACATAATTACCCATTAAAGTGGAACTGAAGGTTATGTCAATTACCTCTTCCCTTCTTATATTCCTAAATGTAAGTTTGGCCCCTATTAAGGATCTCCAAGTTACTAGCTAGAAGAAATTCTAAAAGGTTCTCACGTCTATTGTTGGTGTCGGTGCTACCCCATTAGCATCGCATCCAACCAATAGTTGGTCGCCCTGTTGTGCACAGGCTTCCTTTCAATCCCCTCACATCCTTAGGAGGAGGAGCACTCTTCTCGTAAGGAAGGTATGCCGAGTCAATTACAGACTCCCTCATGATACCTTCCTCACGTTGCTGAATCCTGATTGTCGCCAAGTCCTTAGAACAAAAGACCGCCATCGGCATGAAGGTGATTTCATTTTCTACATAAATGCATGTTCTGCAGTTTCTTATATTTCTAGCATAAACCAGCGTACCCCAAGTGACACCAAGGCCCGATACACCACTTCTATATAAACAAGGATCCTGAATGAGGGCCACGTCCACTTCTTGTCTTCCCAGAAGACAACTCAGGGCAGCAGTGGCCTCTTTACTTTGTTGCAGATTTATCTCCAGCACATCCAGTCTCCATCTTGCCGCAACCTGCGAGAACCCCAAGAATAGTCTCAGGTCCTGTTCCCACATTGCCTTCAGGGACTTTTCTCCGACTTCCACCACAAGGGTTTGCCCGTTTGGTGCAACCTTCTGTCGAGACTTACGGGTTTTGAGACCCTATTATCTCAATCAGAGTCTCTGGAGAGGTATCCTTAAGGAGTTTTGGTACCCAGATTAATATCTTTGAGGTGTTGAAGAGCTCAGCCACTGTCTTTACCAGCAGCTTTGCATCCTCCCATGGTAATATTAAGGGCAGCTTTCTTAAGCTAGTCCACTGTACCCACTCCCTAACAGACAAAGACAAGAGCACCGTGATCCAGATAGACTCTCCTGAATTTGGGTCCTGGACCAGTCCCCCCCCCCCACCCCCTCTCCCTCTCAAAGAGAGCCATCTGCACGAGCTACTCCTGCTTCAAGGTGAACTTGTCCAGTGGATAGCCTTGCTGGATAACCGCCATCCTAGAAACCGAGACTGCAGTATTATAGGTCTGTTTCCCAATTTCTTGCCTCGGCTTTTTCTGGATACACTTATCCTGATAATTGGGAGTCTTAGATACCTTCCTTGTTCTCTGACCGCGTGCCCTCAATGTAGAAGGGGTTTGTGCACCCCCTTCGTCCTGGGACAGTCTTTTCTTGGAGGTCTTGGGCTCAAGCCCTCTTAGTTCCCTTCACATTTGCTTAAGAAACCACTCTTTTCCTACGTTTAGCTTTTGTCCTTTAAGAAGTTTCCTCCTCTGAGCCCCAGACAAGTCTTTGATCTTAATCTGGTCCAACTTCGTAGTCACCATTCCCACTTCTTGAACAGCTCTGTCCCCCTGTTCAGCTGAGGGAATGTTTTCCATCAGTTCCAGCCCCAATGTTTATGGTGTCTGAGGTCTTAACTTGTCCCTCAGTATTGCTATTTTCTTTCGTGTCCATTCTGTTATCGTGAGAGTTGGGGATCTAATCGATCCACATCACGGACACCCTATCTAGTACAACGCTAATTACTCAGGAAGGTCGCTCGGTATCCCTGAGGCTAAGTTCATGACACGTCTTCCCATGTGCCACCCACCTCTCGGCACAGATGGCATCACACCTTTGGTTGGGTACTGAGGAGTTGTGGAAGGAGAAGGAATGGATGCGGGATGACATGTTGTGGGATCCACTTAGCCTGGTCAATCAGCCAAGACCTTACCGACCGAAGGTTCCCACAGGCGGCACAACCCTCAGTTTCAGGCGAACACAGAGGTCTCCCTACCCACACGGACAGTGCTACTCCAAAGTGGTGTCCCCTGGAGATGAGGAATTATTTACTTCATGATCGATTAAAATTGCTAAATCAGTGCTCCACAGAGATGCATCTAAAGTACAGAAGCATGTGATGTTACAAGGAGTTACAAATCCATCTCGTGAAATTGTTTCTACCATTTAAGGTTGGTGGAAATTAGCATGTGATGAACCAAGCCAACAGACTGTAGGCGTACTTATTGCATCCTGAGTAACAAAGCCACCAGGAAAATTTTCGCTCTTCTAAAGCTATTGACGTTATTAGGAACTGGAAATACGAAGGAACAAGCACACCTAACCCAAGACCAGTCAGACCTCATCTACAGATGGACAGTGACCGGCTACTGTTGGAGAGAGTGGTTGTGAAACATCGCATCAAATCAACGGAAGGAATAACTCATTGGTTCTGAAGTGCTACCAGTAGTCTAGCTAGTACAATGATGGGCGTGTGGAGTTAAAAAGAATGGGGAGCTGAACATTTCTGTTGTCAGTGGTGAGTGACGCTTGAGTTTGTCTAATGAGCGATGCCACTGGACAGTGAATGAATGGAAAGGAGCTATTGTGAGCGGTGAATTATGCTGTACCATACGAAAATCTGATGAAGGGGTTTGTCTGTAGCGAAATCCAGGAGAACGTTACCTCATACTACGTCTAGTGAAAACAGTGAAATATGGAGGAAGTGGTGTTACGATTTGGAGGTGTTTTTCGCGGTTAGGGTGTGGTCCTCTTATTCTGCTGAAGAAAACGCTAAATGCGGAAGAACAGGAAAGCATTCTAAAGCACTGTGTGCCGCGTGTAGTAACAGTTCGGAGACGGTAATCGTATCACCACGAAATAGCACCAAGTCATAACGCAGCATCAGTTAGGTAACGATTTGTGATCCATAACATTCCTAAAATGGACTGGCCTGCCCAGTGTCTCGACCTGATCGCCATGGAATGAGTTAGAACGTCGACTTAACTCCGCGCCCCAACTTACAACATTACTACCTTGTCTGGCTTCAGGTCTCGAGGAAGGATCGACTGCCACTCCTCCATATAAATCTCACTGAAATTGACCTCAGCAAAGCTCACGTCGTCATGAGGCTAAGGGTAGACATTTCCCGTATTAACGGCCACTAATAGATGCCTGGGTACTTCAAATTAGATATTCTATATGCTAATGTACAAGACAAAAGCAAAAGGGAAATCATATTAAAGAAAAGCTAGTTAAATTAACACCTGTTGCTGTTGCTGTGGTCTTTAGTGCGCAGACTGGTTTGATGATGCACATCGCGATATAATGCAGTAGAGCTGAATTTCCTTCGAAAGAATTACAACTGTTTTTTCCCCTTCCTTTCTGCCGTTTGGAGTGTCACATAGCGAGCCCTGTTTAGAACTCCAAGTTTCTGAATCATTCAGTCTAGTAACGCTGCTACTTTTGAAAAGACGCTACTGCTACCTCATGAGGAACTGTACATCAGTCTGGCCTTTTCACAGGTACCTCTTTAATGTGGTTGCACTTCCGGTATGGGTATATCTGTTTTCGTGGATGCACACTAGCCACCCAACCGTGGCACGCGTCTATTATTGGCCTTACGCTACATAGTTGTACGTTTAAGAGGCTGATACCAACTAAGAATGAGTAATAGGAAAATGATAGCTAACCTAAACGTAGGATGAGACGGGAAGCAGATGAAAATCTACCTTCAAAGGAACGTTGCTGATATTCGCCTTATTGGACGGAAAACCCAAACCGGGAGTGGATGAAGGAGCTCCGGAATTCCTGGCGGGGTGGGGAAGCTTCTGCTTTGAGCGTGGCTTCGCCTCGCCGTCAGGCGGGCGTCACGACTCTGCGGTTTGCGGTCCGCGGCAGCCACGGCGCGGCGCGGGTCACCTCGCCCTGCGGCAGCTCCGGCGCGACCTTGCGCCGCTCACCGTGAGAGGAGTCGTAGAAGCCGTTCCGATGACGCACTGGCCGTGAGCAGCCTTGACCCTGCAAGTTCGTCAAGCCACCGACTTCGCAGATCCAAGTAACCTGTAGACTGTCGCTGAGGGTCCTTCCCACTGCACCGCGTAGTTCCAGTTCCATTGTCACATTGAGCGCTTTGTAACTCAATACTGTTTTTGATGTTACTGAGCAACAGTTACACAATGAACACATCGCTATTTCACTGTATTGTTGTTTATTTAACTACGACCCAGGTTTCGGACTTCTATGCCGTTTTCAACTCAGTCTCTTTAAAATGGCATACAAGGCCGAAACCTGGATCATATTTAAATAAAAGACAATCCAGTAAAGTGGGGGTGTGTTCATTTCAAAACTTAAAACTGTCTTATGGCTCCCTTACAGGAGCGATATACAGGGTGTCCCAGCTATCTTGTCCACCCAAAATATCTCTGGAACAATAACAGCTATTGGAAAACGACTTTCACCGGTATCAATGTAGGGCTGGGGCCCATGAATGTACATATTTGGAAACATTCTAAAACGAAAGCATATGTGCTTTTTAACACAAACGTATGTCTTTTTAAATGGACCTCCTACATTTTTTCTTCAGCAATCCATAGCATGACAAAGCACATACACAATGGCGTTGATTGCATCGCAATATTCCCATTACATCCCGAGATATTGAGACGCGAAGTTGACGCTTGAAACACCTGACATGAGCTGCTAGCGCACGTCCTGAGGCTCAGGCGTGAACCCCATGCTGCCCGTAATCGCAGCAGGATGGCAGCAGACCGTATTATTCGTTTCGGACCTCTTGATAAGTATGGAAGTGTGATTACGCATGTCAATCACATCGCGATTACGGGCAGCATGGGGTTCACGCCTGAGCCTGAGGACGTGCGCTAGCAGCGCATGTCGGGTGTTTCAAGCGTCAACTTCGCGTCTTAATATCTCGGGATGTAATGGGAATATTGCGATGCAGTCAACGCCATTGTGTATGTGCTTTGTCATGCTATGGATTGCTGAAGAAAAAATGTAGGAGGTCCATTTAAAAAAACATAAGTTTGTGTTAAAAAACACATATGCTTTCGTTTTAGAATGTTTCCAAATATGTACATTCATGGGCCCCAGCCATACATTAATACCGGTAAAAGTCGTTTTCCAATAGCTGTTATTGTTCCAGAGATATTTTGGGTGGACAAGATAGCTGGGACACCCTGTATATGGGACTGTGTTATAGTCCTAGATTCCTCGCTTAATACTGTATCCTGATACTTTATGAGCGTGCTTTCTAGGTCTTAGTCCACATTCACTTGCAAGCATCTGTTATTTCAGGTTTTTCTATACGTCAGCCCGCCCCCGGTAGCTGAGTGGTCAGCGCGACAGAGTGTCAATCCTAAGGGCCCTGGTTCGAGTCCCAGCTGGCTCGGAGATTTTCTCTGCTCAGGGAGTGGGTGTTGTGTTGTCCTAATCATCATCATTTCACCCCCATCGACATGCAAGTAGCCGAAGTGGCATCAAATCGAAAGACTTGCACCCGGAGAAAGGTCTACCCGACGGGAGGCCCTAGTCACACGACATATACATATATCTATACGTCAATTACACTCTCCCGTTGTTCAAACAAACATGTGACCATTCGTGCTATCCATCTTTGTATATGTTGAAAATACGCTCTCATTCCTATTTGGTGCTGGTTCATCAAACCTGAATAACATTCTAGGAAAGCTCACACCACTTTTTTGTAAGCGGCCTCTTTTGTAGACATTGTATTTTCGCAGTTTTCTACACCTGCTTAACTTGTGTTTCAGCCTACGTGGTGTTTATGCCACCTTGCAGGAAACAGCTTATCGTACTGTGTAGAGCTTCTTACGATATTACAAAATACAAGCTACCCCACTCAAAATGTAACAGATGGTCGTTCCATATGGACCGTGAGTGTGCAAAACTAATGCGAGCAGGTTAGATGGTCCTTGACTACCGACAGATCGCAGGAAATCCCGCATCAGATTTGGCACCGAGATAAGTGGTGTCTAGTACTAACAGTTAATGTTTAACTGGTGAAGAACCCAATCCGACAATGCTGAAGACTACAGCAATATTGATGTATATTTAATAGTAACTTCAATAAGTAGAAATTAACCGACATAAATTAACAAAAGACTTAATTTAATGTCACAAACGTTGGAGTACTTTGTCCATTATAATTATCCGGGCTGTTATGCCGTGGGTCGGTTGATGAATGCTGTGTCAATTCCCAACGACATTCCCAATTATGTGGGTACCATTAAAAGAACTGTTTCAAAACGTTTGGAAGAGCACAAGGTCAATTGTAGAAGTAGAGAAACGGAAAGATCAGCTGTTGCCGAGCATGCTTTCAAGCCAGGGAACCACCATATTCGTTTCGAGGAGACGCAAGTACTAGCGGCCACAAGCGGATATTACGAAAGGCTCTACAGGGAGGCAATCGAAATCGCTAAACACCCTAATAATTTCAATCGAAAGGAGGAGGGCGTGAAATTAAACGGTATATGGATGCCGGTGTTAAAGAAAATGTGTACCACCCGTCCATTACTGGGTGATGGCAACGGCGATCGACGGCAACGGACAACGGCCAATTGCACTGACGTTTTCAAAACACGTGACGTCACGCCGCGGCGCGGGAGCGCGCGGACACGGAATTTAGCAGCAGTCAGTAGCGATCCAGTGGGTTTGTTGGACCTTCCATCGATCTACAGACCCCTTTGAAGATGTCTCCCGCAGACGGGGACGAAACGTTGGGAATTGACACAGAATTCATCAACCGACCACGGCATAACAGCCCGGATAGTTATAATGGACATGACATTTCCGACCGTGAAAGTCTACACTTTAGTTCGGGTACTTTACCGAGTGCCCTGCGGTAGTACCAGGGAAACAGTAGGACACGATACACATCAAAAAGAGTTTTGCATCAGCCTAGTTCCCAGAACCCCTGAAGATAGACATTGAGTGTGGATATTGTATGACAGACACAGTCCCTTTGACTGTTCACAGATATCACAAAACCCGCCGAAAGATGTAAACATCCATGCATGTGTCTATTTGGCGGAGGGGTTCCGACAGCCTATCAGTTCCAGTCATTCCGCCAGGAAGGAAGTACACTGCTCGGGCTGTCTGTAGTTCCACCATGCCTAGACGGTCAATACAGCGCTTCGATCGCTTCAGCATTGTTACTTTGTGCCAGGAAGGCGTCTAGGAGTGAACCGAAGCGATTTTGTTCGGACATGGAGGAGATACAGAGAGACAGGAACTGTCGATGACATGCCTCGCTGAGTCCGCCCAAAGGCTACTACTACAGAGGAACGCTGACAGCAACGCCACCATATTGAATAATGCTTTTTCTGCAGCCACAGCACGTCGTGTTACGACTCAAACTGAGCGCAATAGGCTGCATGATGCGCAACTTCACTCTCGACGTCCATGGCGAGGCCCATGTTTGCAACCACGACACCATGCAGTGCGGTACAGATGGGGCCAACAACATGCCGAATGGACCGCTCAGGATTAGCATCATATTCTCTTCACCAAAGAGTGTCCCATATCCCTTCAACCAGACAATTGTGTTTGGAGGCAACCCGGTCAGGCTGAACGCCTTAGACACAATGTCCAGCGAGTGCAGCAAAATGGAGTCTCCCTGCTGTTTTGGGGTGGCATTATGTAGTGCCGACGTACGCCGCTAGTGGTCATGGAAAGCGCCGTAAGGGCTGTTCGATACGTGAATTCCATCCTCCGACCGATAGTGCAAACATATCGGCAGCTTATTGCTGAGGAATTCGTCTTCATGGACGACAATACGCGCACCCACCGTGAACGTGTAGTGAATGACTTCCTTCAGGATAACGATTCGCTCGACTAGAGTGGCCAGCATGTTCTCCAGACATGAACCCTACGAACATGCCTGGGATAGATTGAAAAGGGCTGTTTATGGACGACGTGACCCACCAACCACTCTGAAGGATCTACGCCGAATCGCCGTTGAGAAATGGGACAATCTGGACCAACAGTGCCTTGATGAGCTTGTTCATAGTATGCCACGACGAATACAGGCATGAATCAATGCAAGAGGACGTGCTACTAGATATTAGAGGTACCGGTGTGTACAGCAATCTATACCATCACCATTGAAGGTATGGTGGTACAACTTGCCATGTGTGGTTTCCACGAGCAACAAAAAGGGCGGAAATGAAACTTATGGTGATCTCTTTTCCAGTTTTCTGTACCGGTTCCTGATCTCTCGGAACCGAGGTGATGCAAAACTTTTTTTGATGCGTGTACTTAAAGCTGTCTAGCTATGCTGTCTACGATGGCAGCGTATATTAATCACGATTGTACGATTCTACTTAAGATAATGATTTAATTTTTAATTCTGACTTATGAAATGGTAGTTTGAATTAAGGAAAAATGGAAGCTGATATTGTGCATTATCATGCGAGTACCCGCGTGCTCGAAGTGTTATTATGAGATTCCCTGACCGTTACTGCGATTCATCAATGTAGATTGGCTCTCATCACTGACTGTGATACAGAATTTTCTCCTCATTTTGGTTTCGATTAATAAATGTACGGGTTCCTAAATACTGAGACATTATTGTAGCGTAGCGACAGCGTTCTCAAAAGCAAATCCGAAGTGCACTGTTTTAAATCGC
The DNA here is from genome assembly GCF_021461385.2 of Schistocerca piceifrons. Lineage (NCBI taxonomy): Eukaryota > Metazoa > Arthropoda > Insecta > Orthoptera > Acrididae > Schistocerca > Schistocerca piceifrons. Next base: position 670,002,044 of record NC_060140.1, on the reverse strand, counting down.
ATGTTGAAAGCCGAAGCCTGCCGAGGAGAATTTCAGTGGTAACATCAAGACACGTTTAAAAGATATGAGGTAAGCAAACCTCTATTTGGACGTCTAGGGAGGTGTCGAGTGCCGTTATCTGGAATTGATGTTGGCCCGTCATTAAGCGTAAGCAGTCATATACAACATTCGACAAACAATAACTTGCGCCCTTCAGTACGTACACTGCAGTAATGTGTCAGGGCAGGAACTTCTTAGAGGCGAAACGCTTCACATTCCATGTTATATCTCTACAAACTCTTATACACAGGCATTTCTATGAGTCCACTGATTCCAATTGAGGTCATAGCGTACCATGTTTTGCGTGTCTTGTGAAGTGCAAAATTTTTCATCTTTGAACACTTAAAGGAAGTTGACAATGTTTAACTACTTTGAAATCTCACCACCAACAACAAATGTCTGATGTAGCTTTTACCTGATAGTACTTCATTATAATTTATGTAATATTTTGAGAAAATTTGAGTTTAGTATTAATATTTTCTGCAAGACCATTAACTTACAAAATGAACAGCAGGGATCCCAGCATGCATCCCTGGCGCTCGCCTAAAGCTGCTTTACATTTGTTAATGACATTCCATCGAGGATAACATGCTGAGAGTGCCCTACGAAGTAATCCTCAATCTACTCACAAATTTCATTTAATACCCATATTATCACACTTTCATAAAAAATCATGTGGTGATGAACTAAAAGCTTTTCGGAAATCAAGAAATGATGCTTCTACCTGATTTATCCATGGCTTTCAGGATGTCATACGAGGAAAGCAAAAGTTGAGTTTCCCATGACCAATGGTTGAGAAAACTATGCTGGTTGCCATGTAGGCGATCATTCTATTAGAGTAACATCTGTCTTTACTGCGGAATTTGGACGTTTCTTCTCTCAATGATGCTAATGCTCTTATAGTGTGAGATATCCAGACACATGTCAAGACCAACCACAAAGTCTCAGTCCTTCAGTACCCAATATCTTACTTTTCAGCTCCACAGAATTTGACCGAAAACTTTCCCGGGGCGCAGTTGCGGTTACGTACATTTCTGTGTGAGTTTGTGGTTGTGTTAATTACTCTGCCTTGAACCTCTTCAGGGAATACATCACTCTGAGTCGGTCGCTGTGGCACTATACATTAAACTTTAAGCAAGTCCCTGCACGACACTCCCTACGGATGGCAACCTGACTCTGCCTGGACCCAATATTAACTGAGGTACGGATCCTTAAGGAAGTACAAGACTTTGCACTTATTCTGCCTGCTTGTTGGTTTGACTTGCATCATTGGAAGAGTATAACATACTCGTTCACAAACCGTGCTTAATAGGCATTATATTGCGATTAATAAATGTGAACCTTATTGCTGTCGTAGCTGAATGCACTGAACTGGTTATCATTTTACTGAGAAACGATTTTGTCCCACATACTACAAGCATGCCATCGATGACTACTTGCAAAGTCTGTCTCCTTGTTCGTGCTTCACATGGTTCTGAGCTTGGGACGTTAAGCACTTCCTCATATTCTTGTACCATGTAAAGCTGTTCTAGCCGAAGCACAGCCTAGTCAGTGGCGATCGTTTAGGTTTTGATAGCAGTGGATCAAATTGATGTCGAGTGATCAAAATGGGACTTGGAGTGTCTGACATGTCATTTTTGTAATAGGGTACTGGTTCTGTGGTGCCACACAACAGTCAAAACAAGCTGTTGTCTGTCCATTTATAGAATCAAGGCAACCGTGAATAAAAACATATTTTCCAAAACAGAAAGCTTATTCCAGTTTGTCAGCGTCGAAATTCGCTTATATTAGTGGACTTTTATTCTCACGTAGGTCATATTCTTGAACCATTCGACAGCATGGCTGACAGCATTACGCCTTAGCTTCCCTGTCTACAAGAAATGTGGCGGGGAGTGGGTTGGTCTTGCATCGTAAGGCAAACCAGACGTTGCCATTTCCAGCCGGCCCGTAGTATTCAACACACCGAACTTTTTAACACAGCGTTGCAGACTTCTACACCTGCATAGCAATTAATAAATGATTTGGACACTGACAACCCTCTTGGGTCTAGCAAACGCTGCCTTCCTTGCCGACTCATCCTCGTCGTATCCGTATGCTCGAATTAACAGAAGTAATGGGCGTTCTTCTTACTTTCCGTGGAGAAAGATGTGGCGGAGAATAGTTTAATCACGGTTAAGAGGTGTTTATGTCGAGTGTAGCCTTGTAAAGAAGTGAGACGTGGACGATAAGCAGTTCAGACAAGAAGAGAAAATAAGTTTTTGAAATGTGGCACAACAGAAGAATGCTGAAGACCTGGGTGGGTGGCTCGGGTAACTAACGAAGAGGTACTGAAACGAACTGGAGTAAACAGAAATTAATGGCACAAATTGATTACAAGAAGAAACTGGTTGATACGACACATCCTGCGGTATGGAGCAATTATCAACTTAGTGTTGGAGGAATGAGAGGGGAGTAAAAATTGTAAAGGGAGACAAAGGAATGAATACAGTATTCAGGGTCTAGGAGATGTAGCTTGTAGTAGTTACTCAGAGACGAAGACGCTTGCACTGAATAGAGAAACATTTACAGCTACATCAAAGCAATCTTCGGACTAAGGATCAAAATGACAATAATCAGACACTAGGTTTAACAACGTATCTCACAAGAAACAATGTGTGTGAAGTCTTGTGCAGTCCCAAAACCCTTCAGTCCTGTTCTCGTACACGGCACAACATTTTCCGGACTGCTGAACGGCTACTGAAATGTCATCGATTTCAAAAAGTTACGTGGTACGAATATTGTGATTGAACTGCATCGATCATTTTCTACCTCTAATGACATCTTTTCAAGTGAGACGGTAAATCAAGGAGGTACGAGGAGGCGAGCATACGCAGTCGTATGGTATTTTTACTGTGGAAGGCTTAGCGCGAGATTCAAGGGGGCTCGGGGAGGAGGGGGTGTCAACTGGTTTCATGTGTCGGGGCTTTGGAACGTTTGCCAGAGCGCCGCACTGCGGTCGACCTTCACATTACTGCACGGTCCCCATGTGACAGTGGCCTTGGCTACAAAGAACGCAATTCCTCTGCACAGGGTTGATACTTTTTCCACTTATTTTCCGTCGTTGCAAATGCAAATGCGCCAACATGTGAAGCTCATGCGTCAGAAAGTGAATGTAGGAAATATCTTGTGTTGTTTAGAATTTCTGTCAGGCGCGATTTCTGTCAAACGTTTTGTTTACGTACGTACAATTGACGTTGCTGAACTAGCTCTCGTAGTGAACTCAGCACATGATCGGCAGTTATATGCTTTTATAATGAAGTAAACGTAATATAGGTCAATATATATAGTTTCACATATTTCGGGATTTTTCCCATGCTGACCATTAGTGGGAGCTGTGGTAGTTGTCCTCCTTCCTGTTAACTGCCAACTGCTAGTTCCAAACCAGTCCTGTCACTGCTGACTTCCTTAATCCTCTCGTAGCTGGAACCAAACGTTCCTGAATAAATAGTGGGATGCTTTTTGGGAGTTGTAGCAATTGGTTTCATTGGGGGACATATAGCGTGCGGAACTATGGGAAAGCCACTGAGGCCACACGCAAAATATTTAGAAAGAGCGAGTTAGTTTAGGAACAGGGAACGAAGATCTATGTCGTTCAGAGCACTTGGATGCAGGTACGCCGGCCGTTGTGGCCGAGCGGTTCTAGGCGCTTCAGTCTGGAACCGCGCGATCGCTACGGTCGCAGGTTCGAATCCTGCCTCGGGCATGGATGTGTGCGATGTCCTTAGGTTAGTTAGGTTTAAGTAGTTCTAAGTTCTGGGGGACTGATGACCTCAGATATTAAGTCCCACAGTACTCAGAGCCATTTTTGATGCAGGTAGGAGGGGATTAAGGAAGGTAGCAGTGACAGGAGTGATTGGGAACTGGCAGTTGGCAGGAAGATGGGCGCGGTTTATCAGTTTTGTTGTCTCTGTCCGTAACAGATCCAGCTAACAGAGTTGAGGGGAGAGGAGCTTCAAGATGGAGTCAGAGTTGGAAATACGCAGCAGACTCTGCCTGTGAGTAGGAAGGCTAGGAATAAAAGTAATATCAGAAGGAAGAGGATACTGCTTTTTGGTAGTAGTCAGGGCATATGTGTAGGACCTCAGTTACAGGAGGAGTTGGGGAGGTATGCCGTGTAAGCAGCGTTTTAAAGCCAAGTGCTGCCCTGAAGCAGGTGACTGAGGGTTTAGGGCCGTTTTGTAAGAATTTTGCGGAATACGATTAGTTTTTGGAGTGAGTGATGCAGAACCAAAGAGCTTCCCTGAATAGTAGCAGCAATATTAGTATGGCTGAGCTACTACAGCGGCATGATCAGCCTCGTCTTGGCAGTGCTCTAGGGTGAGTCCGTGCAAAAATGGGACTGACTTGTGCTGACCGGGGGCTCGTTGCGCTGGTAGGGTTGGGGGCTGTCGGGGGTGTGGCATAGTCTGCATCTCACCAGGACTGCAAAAGGGAAGCTGACCAAGTTAATTAGTGAGAGTGAAGCAGATGCGTGTGGAGCCGAGCGCTGTCAAACGCCTATTGCCGAGGGTAGGAGGACCAGGCCTTCTCCATGATAATTTATGACAAAAGGGTACTGTCTTTTAAAAGAATCTCAACCAGCTTTGACAGTTCCTTAACGTGTACACAAAAGATAGAGTGTGTTGCATCGGTGTGCACAAACACCACAGAAATTTGCTCAGAATTATCTGTTCTTTATCAAAACATGCTGTCTATTGACCACACTGTGCTAAGCGTTACAGAGTAGTGGTGTAGAAAAATTAAATATAGCATACAGTGCTACTGTCATATCTATATCTAAGTTGCTACTCTAAAACTACCTCAAAGTGTGGGGATCTTGTATTTATATCAGAACTGACAAATATTTTAAAGATAAGATGTGATCACACACAGTCCAGATATACATTTCGAACTAGTACCCATAGAACTGACAGCCATACGTCCATAAGAACATAAGCATTTTTTGTGTGTATTGCTCACAGAGTGGAAATGTGGACACTTTCTTCAACAAATTAATTGAAGATCTAGAAAGAGTCTCAGACCGCAAACTAACTTAGCAGCATGTGGAGACATGAATATTAATAACGGTGTTGAGAGTGAAATTGCATATAACTTCATAAGCATTTTGAACACTTTCGGCTCAGCACAAATGGTAAACGCTTCTACTAGTTCATCAAGAATTTCAACACTAGTCTTGGAACACGTGCTTATAGATATTGACATGGGAAACTAATATATATTTTACAAAAGATCTTGGCCTCTCTTTTCATTACTATGCGATGATAAAGGTAAAGGCAGGCTTGTAAAAACCACAAAGCTACAGGCCTCTTAAAAGTTTTTCTCGGATCGTAAGACCCATACTTTTTCGAGGGCACTGATAAATCAAGTCTGCGACGAGGAGTATATGGAAAGAAATGTAAATGCTAAGTTGTCTAAATTCTGTACATTGTTCAAATTAATTTTTGAGAGGACATTTCCAAGCAGCCCCATCAACAGCAGCAGTAAAGGAAAGTAAATGGGTAACTGTGTCCGCCTGCTTAGCTGGGCGGTAAAGTGCTTGCCTCCCATGCAAGTGGGCCAGGGTTCAATTTCCGGCCAGTTTGGTGATTTTCTCCGCTCGTGGACTGGGTGTTGTGTTGTTCTCATCATCATTTCATCCTCGTCGGCCGAACATTCCTGCATGGGGCCTTCCGGCCAACAATGCCGTACGCTCATTTCCACTCCAGTGTGTAACTGTGGGTGTTAGAGAGGCCTCCCGGACACTTAAATTCTAAAGATCTTTATAAAAGTGATGCTTCCTACAAAATAATAAATTAATGGAAAAGTAATATTTAATACAGAGAAAGAAGTAGTATAAGATATTACAAATCACGAAACTGGAAAACGCAGATACAAGTATAACAACATACAGAAAAATAAAGGTAGAACAGTAGAAAATCCTCAGTAAACGCCAAATTTTGGAAATGACAGTCTCTTTGGTAATGCGGAAAAGTTACGACCAAATCTTCCTAAAACACGTGTAGTATCCACAATGAGCTACACAGCGAGCACAATGATGTTGTTTCCCACAACAGAGCTTGAAGTCAGGGGGGAAATTAGAAACATCGAACTCAGATAGTATAGATGAGGTTCCAGTATCGGTTCTGACGGCTTGCCTAGACAGCGTACAAGCCCCATTAATACATGAGTCCTTTATCTCAGATACTCCTTCTGAAGCACGGAAGAATTGTGACTTTCTTAAAGCAAGGTAATGCAGTGAGCACACAGTTGTCAGCCAATGTAATTCCAGAAAACATGAAATTAGCTTCATTACGCACTGAAAATTTGTGTAGAAACGTCCCGGTTTAGGAATGTATACACATTATTACGAAGAATTTATACCGATTATTAAAAACAATTTACTGATGAAAAATAAATTTACCTCTGGGGAATTTATCGAAATGGTAGAGTTACTCGAACTGTCATTGTCACACAACTGCTTCGAATTTACTATGAAACACGTATAACGGCAGAAAGACTGGCACCTCGTAACAGCCTGGCTACTAACGTAGCAAAATTTTTTATTGATGACACAGTAATAATTTCTTTCTTAATTATAATCATTTATATATTACAAGCGTTATGTAGACGACGTCTTATTTTTATTTAAAGGAGATCAACAAGACCCACATAATTTTGCTTCGCTTCTGAATGGTATGTACCAGAAAATTAAGTTTACCTTGGAGGTAGACCAAGTTTGTGATGTTAACAGTCTCGACCTGACCATCTCTAGGCAAAACAATAGGCTTGTTGTTGTAATTTTCAGAAAGCCAACTTGTACTGATGCAATCAAAACTGCTAATTCCTCTCATCTGGCACGGTATAAGAAATCGTTCGTTTCCTCAATGATTAATCAGTTATTACCTTTGTCTTTACACCAAAATGAAATTAATTAATAAATTAGTATTTTGAAACTGACTGCGTTTTCCAACTGACATCAGACCTCTCAGGTAACAAACATATACAATAAATTAAGAAACAAGAAATTAGCTTGTGTTGCCAGCGACAGCATAACAAGCAAGAATAACGGTCACAGAGCTAAAATTAGATATAAAACGTTATCTACAATGACCCAGTTTCTAATAAGACTAGACAGCGCTTCCGGAAACCGATCGTTGAGATCGGCTTTAGACAAATAATGTGCTGAAAACACGCTTACGCCACAAAATAGCTCCAAAACGGGAAACATTAGCATTTTCCAAGTGTACAAAATAAGTTGTAACGACTGTGACAGCTATTATGTTGGCCAAACGGGTCGTTTATTTAACATCCGGTCTAAAGAAAACTCGTACACTCAAACTAAAATAGCATTTGGTACGCACATTAATACTATCGAGCATACAGTGCAAGACATTACACGTTGAATGAAAGTACAAGGGCTATTCTGAACGTAACTTCCGATCAGGCGGGAAAGGAAACCACTGTGTAAACTCGATGAAGCTTTGCACAGATGTGTTGCGCAAAGTCTCTGTATGTCTGTCGATCGCGTCAAATCACTCTTTTCAATTCTGAGCGCGCAGTGAGTACGTGAAGATGCCTAGAAAGTACTGCGTCCTGCCAAATATGAAGGCTTGATGAGAGATTTTGCCTGATGTCAAGTTGCCCACAAACATAACTGTCATGCGTGTCCTTTTTCATGACAATTCTCGGCGGCTCTCTGCAGATGCAAGGAATAATATGCTCCTTCAGCGTTTTCGTAGGAAAGTGTTTGATCACCCGCAGTACAGCCCGTAGTGGGCTCCCTCTGAATGTCATCTCTGCTCGCATTAACCAGTAGCTACGAAGATACCATTTTGTCATAGACAACGAGCTGTAGACCATCGTAGAGAATTGACGGAAAGCACAAGTGGCTTCCTTTTATGAGGCTGTTGGAAACTTGTTATAACGCCATGACAAATGTCTAAGTCGCAGTGGCGACTACGTAGAGAAGTAGCTGGAAGCTATTGCTAACTGTTGCAAATAAAACGTTTTTGATTTTCACTGTCGTTTCCAAAAAAAATGGCTCTGAGCACTATGGGACTCAACTGCTGAGGTCATTAGTCCCCTAGAACTTAGAACTAGTTAAACCTAACTAACCTAAGGACATCACAAACATCCATGCCCGAGGCAGGATTCGAACCTGCGACCGTAGCGGTCTTGCGGTTCCAGACTGCAGCGCCTTTAACCGCACGGCCTGTCGTTTCCATTTCGCGACCAGTAGGATCCTAGTTTCCGAATAGCCCTCGTATTACCCAATGTACCCAAGGGAAGAAGGATTGATTTTTTGGAGGAATTGGAAATTTATAGTCGCGCGGGCTTAGCCGAGCGGTCTACGGCCCTGCAGTCATGGACTGTGCGGCTGGTCCCGGCGGAGGTTCGAGTTCTCCCTCGGGCATGGGTGTGTGTGTTTGTCCTTAGGATAATTTAGGTTAAGTAGTGTGTAAGCTTAGGAACTGATGACCTTAGCAGTTAAGTCCCATAAGATTTCACAAACATTTGAACATTTTTTTTTTTTTTTGAAATTTATAGTAGTAGGAAGCACAAGCCGGATGGTGTATTAAATGAACAAACTGAATTTAATCAGAACTATTACTTTAGTATCTATGATAAGGTCTCTAACTGACGACAGTCACTGCAAAAGAGACAAGGCGACAGCGGTAGCCCGGAGATCGTGGGGTACAATGGCATCATCCTATACGCAGAGGTACCTGCAAACTGAACGACTCATCCAGATGTCGTGTACTATTAGATGCCGTGTCGTGCTCATCAGTTGCATAGTTGCATCTAATTTTAAATGTATGTTATTGATAGTTCCATCTTACGTACCGGCGAATGAGTTAATTAATTTTGCATTGTTTTGCTAATGAATGACGATGCATCAGTAGTGTAGATAATTACAGCGTTTGTTTTTTTTAGTCTCTTTTACTCACTCAGCATATATAATCTTTTTAAATTTTGAAATTCAGTTTCATATTCTTTGTTCTTTGCAATACGCACTAACATAATTTTAATTTCATTAGTTTCTGCTTTGAAAAAGAAGGAAAGCAAAAATGTTTCTCACACTTACCGCTTATATACCAAAACGACAACTACCGGTACTTTCTGCAACTGTGAACTTGCCATTTTCATGTAAATACAACAGTCAGTATTGCTGTACCTGTGAGTTCGTGGGTGGTCGTCTATCATCCTTTGTACATGTAGATTTGCTGTCTGGGCAGGTTACCCAGTACGACGATGTTGCATATATATTTTACGTTTTACTTTTCACAAGTGCAGCGTACATGGTATGTTTCATTACGAATATTTTGCTATTTTGAATAATTATTTTACTTTTATGTGCTGTTAACTAAAAGCTAACATTTGCTGCTTGCTACTTCCTTTTCATAGGCAAATCTCTGCTTCAGGTACTGATTGTAGCGGAAGTATTTATGTGGACGTTTCAATGTATAAAATTTTTTAAGAGGTTGCACAAGCTTATAGTTTCAGTTGCTCTCACAGACAGCGTGGTATCTTCAACGAACTGGTCTTTCGTCTAAATAATAATTCCTAATTCTATTTGATTGCCAGTACTTTTGTCCTTAAGTTCGTTTCAGAATGCGGATAGCACATTTTACCTGTATTTTTAAAATACGATTGTTATGGACGAATACAACGGTGTTGTACAAGGCGAGTTACAATACTAGGGGTTGTATGCTAACTCCCTGTATTTTTTTTAAAGAAAAGGAAGATAATAGCAATTTTTACACATAGTTGTTACTTAAGGCAATTTACCTTTTGGCTTGTCTGTTTTCAGGTCTAAAGATTGAAATTAAGCTAGCGAAGCTGTTTATCACTTCATAAAAAAATTCATTTAATTGGCACTACATTCTCAAAAATAGCTGAATCAGTCATGAAAGATAGACTAATGGGTTATATGAATGAACATTTCTTAACGAAGCACAGTCTGGTTTCCGAAGTGGGAGAAGTACAATTCCGGCCATTACAAAGTTTACAAAAGCGGTACTTGAAGCTTCTGACGAGGAAGACTGTGCTACAGACATATTCTTAGACTTTTTGAAGAGTGTTGAGCATAAAATATTACTACACAAGCTGAAAGCACTAGGTGCAAGAGGAATAGCAGGACAGGTAAACAGAGCGCAAAAGGTAAAGATACATAACATGCCTGCTGACAGTAAATTTGTACTAAAACAATTGTCACGCCAAGAATCTACAAACTTAGATGTCCATCATTATAATGTGTTGGTTCCAGTTCTGTCCAAAATATACGGGTTGTTTCGTAATGTGGCAGATTTCAGCGCCTTACATGAGATTGATTCAGAAAGCAAATGACAAATAGCGCACGGACAGGTATTGTCGTTAGGCAGAATAACACTAATAGCAAAACCAAGGATCGTACTGGTACGTAAGATTTTGAGAACGTTGCATATTATCATTGGGAAGATGGTTTGAACGGATACAAGAAAGAGCTATTTTGAGCTGTAGAGAAAGCGAGGTGGCCGGCGGCTGGCTAGAGCTTCACACGTCGGCTGCTTTCGCGGCAGAGTATCATCAGTGACCGCAGGGGGCATCGGGCGAGCCTGAGACCACACAGGTGGAAGGAGAGAGAGAGAGAGAGAGAGAGAGAGAGAGAGAGAGAGAGAGAGAGAGCGTACATGCGAGGCAGAGACAGACTGCTTCTCGCCGTTGCGGCTACACAACTGTTCGAACGGGACACAAATACATGTAAGGTGGGAGAATCGCGTGAAATTTTAGAGTCCTCATTGGCTGAAAGCGCGTAGGGATACATGTGAGAGGAACTGGCGGCAACAAGAGGTGGGACTCAGGTGTCTGTTGTGGTGCTGGGCAGACACATAGGGTCTGGTCTGCGAGGGGAAGCCTAGACATAGTTAGGTTTGGAAATATTGCTGGCATTACGGCCAGTGATTCCTCTCCAATTTTTCAGAGTTAGTGCTTACGTCTCCACAAAAGCAGGTTCATCTGTTGCTCTGAGAAGAGAAAACAGATTTGTGCTCACTTGTGGAGTTCTGATGTAACATTAAGTGTTCCTTTGGTGCCACGTACTTGAGCCTACCAACTACTCCTGGCATTTGTGCAAGTAGATTGTGTATCGATTCGCGACGGACCTCGCAATTGAGCATCTTACGGTCAAGAGTTTTCGGACGGAAATCATGTCTACGTTTTTAGATAAAGTCGAGATTTCGTAGGGGAAGGACGACATCACGCCGGTGCCTGGGGCGGTCGTCGTGATCTTCACACTAAATTACGGTTATATTATCGCAAACAGCTGGCAAAGTAGGGCACTGTAATTGTAAATGAGGACGTGTACCAATATCTCTTTGCTAGCTTCGATTCTATCCGTCTAGGTGGAGCTTCAGTAGAACTACGACTAGCATGATCAGTCTCAACCAAAATAAGCTAGGGAAAAGGGGCACGATAAGGAATAGAGCTCCCATTGTGCCGATGGTAGGGTAGTTAGTTGGGAATTAATTTGATTGCTGTTGTAATGTCTTAGGTTAGTAACATTGCTCATCCCGTTTTTAATTAGTAACTTTGTGATTTTATTACATACCATAATTAAATTTACTATCATTTCCTTAGGTAGCAAACCACTTATTGAGAATAAGAGTTTTTGTTAACTAAAGTTATTATTCAAAACTGATGCAAACGGTATTGGGGGTATTATTCGAGCAGTTAAACAGGGCCAAAGTCCGATAGCACTAAATAAGTAAGTATGTTTGGCTGGCTCTGAGCACTGTGGGACTCAACTGCTGAGGTCATCAGTCCCCTAGAACTTAGAACTACTTAAACCTAACTAACCTATGGACATCACACACATCCATGCCCGAGGCAGGATTCGAACCTGCGACCGTAGCAGTCGCACGGTTCCAGACTGCGCGCCTAGAAGCGCGAGACCACCGCGGCCGGCTAAGTATGTTTAACAGACATTATACCTAGGAACGTTATAAATCAAGCTGTTTGCTAGAACGTCTAGGGATGATATACTAACATGGGGAGTGACTTTTGTTAGAGACAAATATTTGTTGACGCTTCGCGGAGATGCTAGGCGTTCTTTTTTGACTAGTTATAGCCCTGAGAGTCGGGAGGACGTAGGCACATCTGTGGCCTGAGTATGCCTTGTCTGTTGCCTATAATCCTGTTTTTTCCTCTTTATAGAACCACTCTTAGATTATGTTACTAAGATTTAAGCCTAGTGTGGAACTTCAAGTTCGGTACAGCTGAACAGCACGTTCAGGCTTTTATCAAAACTTTAAAATCCAGAAATTTTACATAACTACAGTTACAGTTAACTAAGATTATCTTTATAAAAGCATACTTCAGTTATAAGTGAATTTCAGATTGTACTGAAGGTCCATTCGTATTCAACACTGTGGTCTTAAGTCCCACTCTTCAATTGGCCACAACTTTTCTTTTCTTTTTAAGTTTACTTTCTTAAAACTTAACTTATTTAGAATAGATTGTCAAAGTTTTCCTTTGTATGAAAAAAATAACTTGAATGTTCAGGTCAATAGTTTCGTGCAAATATTTAAAGCTATCGCCTCATCAATTTTTATAATTTCTTTTTTGAAAGTGAGTGTAATAAAATAAATCATTTAATTTTGATTCAGCACCTTACCACTTCCCGTCCGCTGCCTACGACTACAGTTTCCACAAGTACCAGTTCCTGGATCAAGCAATCAATGAGATGCCTTTATTTGTATTCAACTGGGTAGAAAGTATGTGGAACATGCTTTTGATCCACACTTAGTTTTGCTTCTCATCCTCAAAGAATAGCAACGAGCACCATTGTTTGGGATGCTGACCAGCTAATTTAAGGAAATTGAGGCGCCCAACTACTTAATGCTTGACTTCTTTGTTCTGCACAGTGTACACACGCTCATAATAAGGCTTGCAATTATCAAATGGTTCAAATGGCTCTGAGCACTATGGGACTCAACTGCTGTGGTCATAAGTCCCCTAGAACTTCGAACTACTTAAACCTAACTAACCTAAGGACATCACACACATCCATGCCCGACGCAGGATTCGAACCTGCGACCGTAGCGGTCGTGCGGTTCCAGACTGTAGCGCCTTTAACCGCTCGGCCACTCCGGCCGGCTTGCTATTATCGTCAACACTCAGGGTGTATACATGAATTGGATATGCAGTGTTCTGTGCCCCGAATTTTGGTAGGTCCTGGACTTTCAGAGGGAATGAGATGACTTGGAAATTGTAATCCCATGGTTATCAGAGGTTTCATATTTACTTATACACTCAGGATGAACAATACACTTTCTCTGTTTAACAAGAAGCGACCAAGCAAAGCAATGTACATTCTTCTCATCTAGATTCTGGACATTAACACGTGCCTGTTTATGGCAATATCTTCCGGAAAAGGGATGAAACTGGACACTCCTTTAATTTGAACTTAGATGTTTGAGCGAAAATCGAGATAGAGTACACCAATGAGAACTTTAGCCAACTCTCTTTCTCCATGTTGAAGAAATCAACGAGTGTGGCACTCTTGAGAAAAGTTCTGAACAATCCTGCGATCGAATAGCCCCACGATATCACGCCAGTTCTCTCTCAAATTTGGACGATGCTCTTCTCCTCAGCAGCATCACTGCCCTCATTTGGGGGCACTTGAGTTCACAGTATAGAACGGTGTAGCTCTTAAGGCAGCATTCCATATGTCACTGACATTTCTGGGAGCAGACTTTCAGAAATACCTTGGCGGGCTTTCGCTATCCAGCATTCGAATTATCAGGCTTATGAAATCGCGCCCCGAAAAAGGCATCAGCAAGCACAGAGCAATCCATTGCAGCTTCAGAACTTGGTGAGCCATGACAGAATGGGTAGTGGTGCCCATGCTGCTAGAGCTAGGGTGATGTAGAAGAGATGCCCGATGCTACGTAAGACCATGGAGCATGTGAGATGGTCCACGGCATGGCTGCACTGGCCAACGAATTGGTGTCATTAGCCTGTACCATGTTTATGATGACAAACATGCAATGTATGTACACATCGAATGCATCATACACATGCAAACATATACAAAAGTGTAATTACACCCGTATTTAAACGATTTGACTGAAAATTCCATCAATTCATGTCTTTACTCATATGTTTCTGCTTCCAGTATGGATGCTCACGTAATAGTACTTGAAATGTAGGGTCTAACGCAGAATATTACCCATTTCTCTCCAATTTTGATAATTTGATATGGAAATTGATTATGTAAACTTGTGATCGTATAAAACACCACAGATCGATTTATAAACTGACCTCCCAGAATGCTATTGAATCCTTGAGTGTTGTGCAAGACTCTCGCTGGCAGATAAATAGCTATTCTCGCTCCCTTCCACAATTGTTATTGATACTAGCTGACAAACCTCGCATTGCCTGGATATTCATTTTGCCAGTTTTCTATAAGAAATATAATTTTTTATATGCTGAGTGCAGCTGCTTCGCATGCCTACAATGCGATTTTCTAAACATGCCTGTGGCACCTCTTCATAACTCCATAGATGGCTATTGTTTTCTCCTACAGACATTTGCATTTAGCTGTTGAAAGCTGTCAAAAGTGTTGACGGGTGTCAAGGATTTCCTTAACTTTATTCACATGTAGGAGTGTCTTAGTAGTAAAGAATAACTATATTTAAACTCCAGGAATGATGCAGCATTTTTTGCCCGCATCTCAGCGTTTACGGCATAATTTCTCTTAAATTATGTGTCGTACAATGATATATTTATGAAGATACATTTAGTGGCATATTTGGATATTGCGACGGTACCTAACGGCTACTGCTAGTGTAGTTGCTCGTCCATACGAGCAAACCAGTTGCGTATTTACCTGTGTTACTCGTACTTCAGGTATGTGCACGAGGCACAGCTTTGTTTAAATGAATAGTTCAAAGTAGCCAAATGGTCGAGCTGCACGCACCTGCTTTTATGCCCTGCAGCTAATTAACTGCAAATAATAAAATGTGGCTGCGATTCTGCAGACGAATAGTCTATGGCTAGAACTGCGAATTAATAAAATACACAGTACCGCAAAGTAAATGTTAAATGAAGCATCTAATAACAAGGGCTCTATTCTAACGTCTGTAATTGACGTAGACTACAGAGTATTATGTTGAATAACGTTTATCGAAGAAATAACGTCTTAAATGAACGGGAAATGGTCCTACGTTAAAGTACAGACATCAAATACCCTTATGAAATGCAGTGAAGTTACACTGAGAGTTTTACGAGAGTGGGAGCAAAATCCGCAAACTATATAGCCATCAAAGATAAGTGGAAATGAAGTTCATTACGTAATCACAATAATCACAATATACGAAATATTCAGCAGCTCAAAACGGTTCAAACCACATTTGGTGCAAGGAATAGTTATTCATACTATGTCTTTTCTTAGTTCCGTAAATCAAGCAGAAAACGTTAGTCATACTATGGAGCACGTTCGGACCTCTCGACGTACAACATACCTTCAGAAGTTAAAGTTTGGTAGTGGCCATTCACCACCCAGAATTCATCACCTGCACAATCGAATGCCACTCATTGCCACAGGCAGGTCTTCCTCCTTCCAGAACTCCCATTAAAGTGTCCAGAATCGACCCCTTGAACTCTTCACTTGAGATGTCCCAGTCTCCACTTCACTCCCGTAGTGTTCTGCTGCTATCTGCTTTTCCATTGGATGAACATCCCCATCAAACCTACATTGTCCTTAAGCTCTACAGATATGATCTGATTCAGGTTCACACTGGGGTCAGATTTGGGAGGAAGACCGTTCTAACCCGCCTCCGGCCATCCTGACTTAGGTTTTCTATGTCTTCCCTAAATTGTATAAGGCAAATGCAGGGATGGGTCTTTCATAAGGGCATGGCCACTTTCCTTTTCCATCCTTCCCTAATCTGGGCTTGTGTTCCATCTCTAATCAAGTCAGTGTCGACAAAATGTCAAACACTATTCTGCTCCTCGTCCTTCTCCTTGATTCAAGTCAACCACCTTCTGGATTAAACTAATATATTACCACAACAGTTAAATAAAGAAATGTCTAAACATTCACTTACGCTCAGTTCATTTACAGTAAATATAAGTAACAGTTGGTTCATAAATAAATAAGCCAGCATTCTTCTGCAAGTGAGCTCACTATAACTGACAAAAGGTTGTCTTTAAGTATTATTTAAACAGTTATTTATGCCTTTTTGACAGAAGCACCTTTTGGTTCTCTTTTCAGTCACGACGTCCACTAATACATGCAACTGGCCAATTATAAATTAGCACAATTTTTTTGATAGCAACTGCAGTCAACATTTAAATGAAGTTACTGGCGAAATACCAACTGTTTTTTAAATAACTATAGAAGCATGACAGTATGAGGTATTGATACCATGTTTGTTTACTGTACAATTGTGGCGAATACGATGTTCTGACAAATGTTTGCGTGATGAAAAATGTATTAAAGACGGCTTAAAACAATAAATAAAATGGGCACAGTTATGTAGCTTTCAGGGATGATAGCTATAGTGCAATGCTACCATCTGTGAAGTTGTTTGTTGAAATCGCATCAAGCAATTAAAAGTTGTTAATTCAGAGGTTCATTGCGTAAATATTTATTCACTGTGAAATATTAACTTTCTTTTCAAAACATTAAAATTAATGCTGTGTCAGGGGTTGCGCCTCATTTTTCTGGGATTGGCAATGTACACAGTTTTGCTTTAATATATAGCTGTGACTTATTGTCGAAGTTCAGGAAGTTGTAAATTAGGCATCTTCATGATTGTCTGATACTTTGCCGTTCCTTGGAGCATCTCCTGCGCAAATGCCGTGCGAGTAACTGCCGTGAAAATTCCCAGCTTAGGAATTTGCCCCGTTTCCGGCCACGCGCTCCTTGTTGCTGTACCTGCGTTCGTGCGATGTCCTCGTCCCGCCGACTCGTACGCAGCCGAGCAAGCAGATTCAGCTCTCCTCGATACCATCCCTTGGTTGACGAATACCTCGCCTACATTGTCATAAGGTTACACGCCTCCACTTAATGTGGCACATAGCCCGCTGGTTTGGAGCGTTAAGTCGCACCAAACTTGACATCAGAAAATACATGAACAGAATACCCAACATGCGTAATAGAAAAATGGTGTAGGAGTCCTTATTCTGGTGTACGAAACAGCATGTACCACATAGGACCTGTCATAACATCTTATCAGCATACACTTACTGTACCTAACACAAATTATAGGAATTCAGGCATATTAATTAAATGACCAAATAAATACAAAAATCTGAAGTAACTTTCAAGTCATCCTTATCTTTTCAAAAGTCTTTCGCACTTTTGTGCTCATTTGATAGCACCTTGTGCTTTGACGACTACATCATAGCACTTTACTTTCAAGGACACAGTACTGATCAATGTTTTGGTGGCTAAGTTAAGATCTTCCGCAGTCCACCCGCCTCTTCAGAAATTCGTGGCGCATTTGGTCAAGTACTGCCGAAATATGGGTCAATCAGCAGTCACATTCAGTGCTGAAAGGTGATACCTGTCGAAATATGACTATGGTACAGTTGCCAATAATCATATTATTTCCCAAATCCCCACAATCAGGCACTGAGCGCCCTCCCCAATGGAATAGATGCATTCACAAACAGGATAGCAAACGAAAACATATATAGCATTGGAAAAACAAGTGAGTCAGCTAGAAATTTCAAACACCCTGTCCGTGTTACCACTAGAAAACCCGGTGCGGCGGGGCGGTATCGGTGCGCTGCGTTGTGGTTCAATTGTCGATGTCCACCTACCTCAGTATAGCGTCTATTCACCACCCGTTGCTGTGCATGCGTAGGTACAATGTAGACGATGAGAAAAGCAGCGTTGAAGAAAACCACCGTCCATACTTACGATTGCAAAGTCGACGTAACTCAAGTAACAAGATAAAATCTCTATTAATAACGGGTAAAATGGGTGCTTCCTGCCTTCAGTGAAAATGTTTGTTTGTAGATACTGATGTTTCATTACGGTCCTTTTCTTTTATGGTGTCACCAAGCCCACATATACGTTGGTAGTACATCTAATACTAGTTCGTGCAGCTTATAACACTCGTTAGACAGCCTGAAATGTCCTAAGTCCAATCCGAAATGTTGCCAGATTCACACAGGCAATACACTGTTACAAAATGAGTTCACATTCGGTCTTTTTCAGTGGATTCTTCGAAAGAAGATGCTCGCCAAAATGCTCTGTACATGCATACGGAACACGCCACGCAAAATATTCACAAAGGCCGATAGTTTCACACGCAGTTTATTCTGCAACCAACATTCCAAAACCTCTCAAAACTTCACCAAAATGACCGTAACTGCATCTGCTAGCACGGCGATATAAACCGAGCGCGATTCAACAGTCATTTCTTTATCTTACAGGTAATTTTTTCGGACACATTTAACATGACCTTCTCGTCCGAAAGCGAGTCCACGACTACCTGAAAGCCGTCACTCACAGAGGGAAAGACTTTTCTCTCATTGGTTGATCAAAACGATCATCCATTCAGATTAACCTTTCATGATCAATTTCGCGCGCAAATCGCTTTACTCCCATCAGCATTCGCAGATGAATCTACGTTATTTCATATTGCAAAAATAGACAAAATATTCCACAAAACCAAACTAAACGAAAATTAAAAGAAAACTATGGTTGAAATATACCTTAGAACCAAGTATCCTCTTACTATCTTTCTGGCTGCCTTACTACAAAAGCAAACGCTCCTAGCCATACGTTGTCCACCAGTTAGGGGATTTACCATTTTCAGGTCATCCTAGTGACATAAGACTTGCTAGTTACGGATGGTGTAATACATTATAAATTTAAATTTAACGTATGTCCCCACATACAGACTCACATTCACTCTCATGTGCTCCCACCCTAACACAAAACATAAATATCAACTTTTAAACTATTACTTCCATTATGCATGCAAAATGATTAAAAGTTTGGAATCAAAATTCCTTAAAAATAACTTGTGTGCACTGAGAGTGCTGTTATTGTTTTCACATAACAAAGAAACTTAAACTGTCGTGATTCCTATCTGAATTTACTAAGTGTCGGTTAAGTACCTTTTTAATAGGTTTTTTTATCTTCCCAAAACTATTAAAGTTAACCGCATGAAAATTTTACACACTCTTCTTCTAAGTTATAAAAGTTCCTACACCAAAACTGAAAATAAATGGATCATATTTATTATAGTTATTTAGTTTCTTAGGTGAGATGAATAAGTGAACTTAGTACGCTCCACACAGAGCAGTTCTCACGGTCCGCACACCACGACACATGGCATTATGACGCCAGCAGCCGACTACACAACGGCCGGGGCTGCCAGCCTCCAATACAGCTTGACCTAACGGAATAAAACTTACTGCAAAACTCTGCAGCCATGTAAATAGCTGCGATGTTACAACGGCTTTCGTGCTATTAATTTTTTCGACACCGTAAATCAACTAATTCTTCTTCATTTCTTTACAATTTTACAGTGTCTAACTAGAATTAGCTTTCACTTTAAATCGGGGTATAACTGGATCACATTTCCTCAATATCTTGTCGGCGTAATAAAGCACTCATCCGTAGAATTTCATGAACTTCATATGAAAGCATCTCCAACATATACTTACATAAATCTTTTAAAAACACTTCCAAAGTAATGTACGTTAGAGAATTACTCAACGAAATATGTCCCGAAAACTCTGAATTTACTTTGCATCCGAACGTATTTTCTGCGCCCACAAGCAATTAAAATGTTAATGAGGTCTGATGACCACCATGCACCAAATTTTGTACGAACCGTAATTACAAATTAACTATACATATTACACGAATAACCCATCCAAAATACTACAAATAACACATTTAAATAACCACTAGAAATTTCTCCCCAAATTTTACGTACAAACAATTCACTCCTGTCTTTCACGAATAACGAAATTTATTACATTCTTCAACCTCCGCGCACCAAGATTCGTGCGGCCTATGTTAGCACACTCCTTGCACTGAGTTGTGCCTCCACACTTTATCACCCACCCGTTAAATTTACCGCCGCGTGGAATTAGCCGAGCGGTCTCAGGCGCTGCAGTCATGGACTGTGCGACTGGTCCCGCCGGAGGTTCGAGTCCTCCCTCGGGCATGGGTGTGTGTGTTTGTCCTTAGGATAATTTAGGTTAAGTAGTGCGTAAGCTTAGGGACTGATGACCTTAGCAGTTAAGTCCCATAAGATTTCACACACATTTGAACATTTTTTTCGTTAAATTTACCAAATTAGCCGTTATACAAACCATAAATAACCACTCAAAATTCTTACATACTGCACATGAAATTGCACTCATATATATATATATATATATATATATATATATATATATATATATATATATATATATATATATATATATATATATACACCATTCTTCATTACAAGGTGCAGCACTGCCACCGTTCCCTCTTACAGCATTTCTCTCGCCAATGTCAATATCTTCTAAATTTCACATTTTTGCGTATTTTCCCCAGCTCAAATTCGAGCCCTCTTTCCTCGCTCAACAACAGACGCTTACGTTTATCGATAAAAATTATGACTACTGTTGGCATACCACTTTTTGGTTCGAGAAACGCACAATTTCTCACTTCATCAACATCGATCACTTCACTTATCGGTTGTACATTTTTATTTTGACTGCTCTTCAAACTCTGCTTCCTTCCATTTTCCTCGTTATTTGTAGTACACATTATAATTTCAACCCGATCCTCAGATCTACTGTCCATTCCTAGATTCTGCTGATCTACCTCCAACTCATCTGTAGGATCTAACGGACTCCGGAAAGCCCTATCTTTCCAGTGTTAAAATAGCGCTTATGAATTAAACGTTTTCTCAGAAAGTATTCGAGCTAGGAACATGAAATTTTAACACGTCATTTATCGAAGTATTGGCTACAACTTAACAGGTATTTTTAATAGTTTGAATTCAGTTCCAGAATGAGATTTTCACTCAGCAGTGGAGTGTGCACTGATATGAAATTTCCTGGCAGAGTAAAACTGTGTAGAAGGTTTGAGACGAGATAGTGGGAGAAGTAAAGCTGTGAGGACGGGCCGTGAGTCGTGCATGGGTAGCTCAGATGGTGTCTCTGTAATAAAAAAACTGAGTGAAAAGATCAACAGCGAACTTGAACGGATGTCAAGTGAAGTTCGCAACGACCAAACACAACGAACAAAATGCAAAAAAGAAAAAGATAGTAGAGCACTTGCCCGCGAAAAGCAATGGTCCCGAGTTCGAGTCTCAGACCGGCACACAGTTTTAATCTGCCAGGAACTTTGAATTCAGTTGTTAGAGATTAGTTTTTTTCTATTGTAATGAAAACTCACTACTTTTTGTGGATTTTTTATTTATAATTTCAACAATGTGCGGTATTCTGGAAAAAGGCTGTGTAACATTTCCAGAAAATTTGAAGCAAATTGGTTTGCTAGGTCCTGAGAAAACATGTGATTTGTATGAAAAAATAAAACGTTTGGGAATCGAGCGACAAACTTTGGATTAACTTTATAGTGCATTCCAGGTTCATAAGATGGATTATCTTTATCTCCTACAAATTCATCCCCAGCTTCCCCTTTGTCCTCCTTCTGTGTACTCTGAATTGTATTTCTACGCTATTTACAGCCCTGTGAGCCGCCCAAAGGCGTTCCTTGTCTAAAACAAGCATTCTTCGTACCATGTTGAAACCTGTCTTCATCCCCATATTTCGAAATACTTTGCACCTTACAACGCTGCCATCACTGAAGGTAGCTATAGCATCGTACACACCGAAGTGCAGTTTTCTGTTCCAATAAACACAGTCTTGGGGATTCTTGACCATATAGCTCTATTTACATTTTCATTGGGCGCCCTATGTACTAGAGTTTTAAGTACCCCATTCCTCTGTGAAGGGTGGTGGCAGCTGTCTGCGTGCAAATACAGATCAGTGTGCGTTGTCTTCCGATACACTCCATGACCTAGGGTGCCGTCAGCCCTTCTCTTGACCAAGACGTCAAGAAAAGGTAATTTACCATCCGTTTCGGTCTCCATAGTGAATTTGATGTTGGGTTGTATGGAGTTTAGAAGTGTAAGGAAGTCAAGGAGTTCATCCATACCATGTGGCCAGATGACGAACGTGTCGTCCACGTAATGGAAAAAGCAAGTAGGTTTCCATTCGGATGACGACAGGGCTTCCTCCTCGAGGCGACCATGTACAAATTCGCTACCACCGGTGACAGTGGGCTACCCATGGCGACTCCCTCCGCTTGTTCGTAGTATTCTCCATAATAAAGAAAATACGTGGTCAAGACATGCCTAAAAAGTTCAGTGGTCTTCTCGTCAAATTTCTGACTAATCAATTCTAGTGGCTCTCGCAGGGGAACCCTCGTAAACAAGGAAACGACGTCAAAACTCACCATGATATCTGACTCATCCAACCTGAAGCTATCAAGGCGTTTAACAAAATCCACGGAATTACGGATGTGATGAGGGCATTTACCCACATAAGGACTTAATATTCCCGTCAGATATTTGGCCAACAAATATGTAGGTGCCCTGATGTTGCTGACAATGGGGCGTAATGGTACCCCCTCTTTGTGAACCATCGGGAGCCCAAATAGTCTAGGCGGTACCGCACCTTGGGGTAACAATTTCTTAGCGTCACCCTCCGGTAAATCTGCGTCCTTGAGAAGCGACCCCGTCTTGTTCTCCACCTTCATTGTAGGGTCAACGCTGATCTTCCGGTAGGAATCGTCATTTAGCAGGCTCTGTATCTTATCAGTGTAGTCCTTATGGGAGACAACAACTGTAGCATTGTCTTTGTCAGCCGGTAAGACAACAATTTCAGAGCGCTCCCTCAGGTCACGACTGGTCGCCCTCTCTTTACTGGTGATATTTGACTTCATCGGCTTGGATTTCGTCAACGCACGACAAGTTTCACGACGTATTTCCTCAGCTGATTCAGGCGGAAGTCGAGCTGCAAGTTGTATATTAATCAGACGATGCATACCGTCGAGGATCGATGCCGTGAACACCAGACGCACGCTCGACTGATGTATCCGAGCAAGTCGGCGGTCGCTGAACATTGTTTGCCGGAAAATCACGCTATGGAGTATGAACGCACGAGGATTCTGGTACAGACGTCGAGATACTGGGACAGCGTTTTTAGAGAGGCCATCGAAATTCGCACCAATGACGACCTCATAAACCCTTTCCTCCCCCCCCCCCCCCCATCACTTATACCAGCGCACTTTCGATATCAAATTAACTAATTAATTAGTTGATCAATTAATTCCTCCCTCCCCCTGATGACATCATCTGGCATGTGTCCCCTTCCCCCACCACCCCACTGGGAAACGACTGCTGCCCCATTCACTCCCCTCCTCCCATCCCACGAAGAACCTAAAAATGGCAGGAAAATCGGTCAGTCCGTGTTAGAATATTGGACTGGGAGTATCTCATGGCAATAGGATAATATATCATCAACCACATTGCTTTAAACAATTTAAGGCACTGGAATATTGTTTGAACAGTTTGCAGGGATATTGTTATTTAAACAACTTGCGGGAACCAAGGCGGGTTGGAATATTGTTTATTTGAACAATTTGCAGGTATGGATTTCATACAGAGTATTTATTTCTATAATCACAGAACAGCTCGAAATTGATTGTGACATAAGTGGTGTTATACTACTGCAAAAAAATTCACAGTACCACTTGAAACTAGTAGCACGCGGACTCAAAATACATAGTAAGTCTACATACGACGAATCCTTCAAGTACAAGCCGAAGTAAATGAAACACTGAGGGGGTTTAGTTTATGTTTTCTGCTGGAGTCAGTGGTACTAAAGCTCTTATTTTTTATCTTAATCACTTTTTGGGGCACAATTATACCACGGGAAACATAGAGACACGAAGGTCGGATGTCTAAAAGTTTCTCCTAGAAGGCGGAGCACTGTCCTACATAGCGAAAAATGGTTGAAATTTTCTGTGAATCTTCGATGTCCTACAACCGCTTGTCGGGAGATGCTCTATAACAACAACGGCGGTCTCTGAACCAGATGCGACTGGTCTGCTGGTCTTGTCTCTGAACACTCAACATAGTAGACATAACGTAACTCTATGGCATCACAGAAATTTCTGTAGATGCCCTTTTTCTGTCGAAATATACATGTAGTAGTTTGTAGAAGGCTTTTAGTAAGATAAGAGATCTCTAGCCAGTTGTGCCTACCCAGAGACTGTGTGAATTTTCATTACGAAGCCTCAGACTAACATTCGATTTAAACTTTCGGAATCCAACTTTCTGATTGTGTCGTACTATTGTTTTTTGGAGAGACTGCCCCTTTACGCTGTTTGTCCATGCAGATCGTCATATAAGTCCTTGTCATACCTGTGCCAGGTAGTAGGAGAGATTTTCTCTCTCCACATCTAAGAGCACTATTGTGAAAAATCCACAAGTATATGAGATTGTTACCATCTTCTCTTGAGTTTTTCTGGTCGGCGCTCACAATCTTTGCCATCATCAGCCAGCGAGTTCTTGTTCCGTCGAAAAGCAGCAGGGTTACAGAGCAACCAGAAACAGTACAGTTCTGTCTAGGCTTCTGCAGAGTAAAAACCTTAGGTTACGAAAGGAGAGGCGATTGATGAAACGAGCTTTGCTGTGTATATTTCATTATTAAGCACAAAGTGACGGCTGAATCTGAAACTCCAATCAGCTGCCAGCCGATTTATTCGAGCTGTGGGTATTTGCTAAGATGAGTCTCCATCGCACGCCCGGTCACTGTTTGGACCGAAGTTAACATGCTCACTCCAGGAACAAGTGTGCGATTTTAAAGTCATGGATCCAGCTTGTTGCTCTCAATGCAACCTTGGTAATCTGATGGTGTTTGTTCATATCTGTTTGTGTAATTTCTTCCTTCAACTAACAACTTACATAGTCAAAGGTCGTGTTCGCGAATTATTAACGTAATTGTGTTTAATCCTCCAGACCCACCTGTGACAAGACCTTGCCTATCGGTCAATGGTTTTTTTAAATAAATTAGTGAGTCATTTTCATGTTTAAAGACAGTTAATCTAATAGTTATAACTAACACTTGTTTCCATTTATAGTTAGTGTGTCCCTGTTGAAACTAATATATCTGTGTAGTGTGGTACCCATTTTTTTCATGCTTAATTGGGCTTCCCCTATTAACTTTCATTTAAATAAGACGCGGCCATTTCTTTTAAATTAACTTCCATTATCATTTGGTGCGGTTCCTCACTTTATTGGTCACCAGAGTTTGGTCCTGTGCGTCATAGGGGAATGTACTCAACCACAACCGACATCCCACAAATTACCCCAAGAATATCACTCTGATTCCTGGTTCGCTTCGCTTCATGCATGCATCTCTTCAGAAACATGGTAGACTATACACCAGGATGACATGCGTATCACCATAACTGCATCTCCC
The DNA here is from genome assembly GCF_021461385.2 of Schistocerca piceifrons. NCBI lineage: Eukaryota > Metazoa > Arthropoda > Insecta > Orthoptera > Acrididae > Schistocerca > Schistocerca piceifrons. The sequence continues at coordinate 669,976,484 of NC_060140.1, read as the reverse complement.
AGTGATGCAAAGTTTCCGTTTATGACGAAGAAAGGGGTCTTCCCATACGACTTCGATGGGGATAATCCACAATACTACATTGCCCAAAGTAACAAATTTTTCCATAAACTAACAGGCACTGTCTTAACACAGGTGTCACTAATTTAGGTGAAAAAGCCAGATTATACATGAAAAAATTATTCACATCTACTCAAGAATAATTTGTGAACGAGTGAGGGGGAGTACAGGCCATCTAACGATTTCAGTTGCCTCCTTTACTTGGACGTAAACAACCTCTGTGGAGGCCATGTAACAAACTCTACCATTTGGGGGTTTCCGATTCAAATCCAAAAGGGAAATTTCCATACTAAAGAAAAAGATCTGTGACCTGGTTGCAGATGCTGGTGAGGGATATATTCTGGAGGTAGAAGTGGCTTATTCCATCCGTTTGCATGGCAAGCGTAGTGTCTTGCTACTGTGTCTGGACGACTTAGTCCCAAGAATCCTTTCCATCCCGAAGCTGTTGGTCGATGTTGCTGAACAAACATCGCTATATCCTGTTGTAATGTCTCATGTTGTGGATGGAACTTGTTAGTATCCTGCGGCATTTCCTACGCAGCGTTGTGGGTTGAAGGAGTACAATGATGTAAACACTGAACAGAGAGCTCTCCTAACATTTTATGTTTAAAGCGATTTTTTAAAAAGTTGACGGATAATTCATTTTACGGGAAAACCGAGGAAAATGGTAGAGAATACCTCAAAATACATTTAGTTTACCAGTGGATCGGTGTTATGCTGCCCAGTCCAAATTTCAAATGGGTCATCATCCTCAATGAAGGGCTCGTACTGTGAAGATGGCCAAGGCTTCAGTGCAGCGCATGAAACCTATCTATGTAGGGATCTCTTCGAACTCGAAACTATGATTCCGCTAAGCCAAAGTTCGCCATTCCAAATTGCTTTACATGGATACAGGCAGTTTCGTCAACTGTGTAATAAACTGCGGTCCATATAAAATAATTAGGTACAATCACGATGAATTCGACATGTCCGGATACGTAGACGATAATCCTTTTGAAATAAGACCTCACAACAAAATGTTATCGACCTGATGCAAGTTGAAGCGAGTTGTTCGGTGATGTGGAATTGTGGTGCTCAAATCTAAGATGTACTCGTGTGATATAGATGCAGGTGCCATACAGAAGCGGACTTAGGACGATAATGAAATGTTACTGTTGTACGATAGTGTATATAGAAATGTAATATTTAAGTTCTTGAAGTGTAGTACCTGAGATACTACTTTTAAAGAAGAGTGTATATAAGCAAATTACAAGATAAAGGGTATTGTAAAATAACTTTATATGTACACCAGAAAATATTGTTGTTAGTACAAGGAAAGAATTGTTACTTTAAATGTTATTGTTAAAAAACTACATGTTGCTTATTATGTCAGTGTTATTATTTATAAACACTTTCACCGCAGAGTACAACTGATGAGGCTTATGCTGTTGAACCATAAAGAGAGAAAATAATTGTTGATAATTTGTTATTGTTTATAACAAACCTGTACCCCTCCCTCATGATGCTCAGACGTTGAATGACGAGGTCAGTTGAGCGAGTTACAAAAGGTGAGGAGGTGGTGGGGATGCTTGATCGGCATTGGTCCATTGGTTTTATTGTGCCCCCTCTGGTTGACAGGAGGTTCCCACCAATTTTATATCACACGACACAATTTCCTGTGTAGTGAATCCCTTGGTTGACCTGATGAATTCCTGGTGGCTCCTCAGAGAAGAGGGAGTGAGGGCACCATGGAGCCCAATTGGGTAGCCCAACATTGGATGTCCTTAACAGTGCAACCTGATACTCAAGGTCACAGTCACCTAGAACATACACTGCTACCCTACTTATTCGGGGAGCCGCGGTCTCTGGTGGCTTGTTACATGCTAACTGCATCTCTTTTGGTACATTACCTCGCCCTGCCTCTGTATGGTACTAGTAGCAGTTGAACACAGTTACTGACAGTACTTGCTGTTAACAACACTAGTGCTCACTTAACTCATTGCCCCCTAGCTTGTACTCAGTACTGCTGTGTTCTGTATGGGATTCGTTGTTCTTATAGTGTTAATAGTACATTAACTTTGTTACACGGCAATATGGACAGGTTAACTGATACAGAGTTGGCCTATATTCACCTTATAAGGGAAGGGAGCAACAATAATGCTATACCGAGGTGTTCCTGCAGCAATTGTGATATCACTGTTCTTTTAATTATGTATGAGGCTGCAAGGGAATTTAATATCTCGGTTCACAGAGGAGAAACAAGGAAGATACCAGACACAGAACAAGTAACCGCAGAGTCAACACACAACCAAAGATAACCAACATCAGAAATCAACAGGTGAGGTAGCACCAATTCTGTCCCTCTGTTTTTTGATGAGAGACAGAGCCGGATTCCAAGCAGCATTTAAACAAAATACACCATCTCTGTTTATAAGGTTGCTTGATAGTTTGATTTCAACAGCTTCCTTAATAACACTATCCCAGCAGCTGGACATGCAAGCAAGAATCTCCGTGTTGTTGTATTCCATAGGATGACCGGTCTCAAGACAATGTTCTGCAATAGCGGATTTGCTCGGCTGTTGTAAGCGTGTGTGACGCTTATGTTCGATACACCGGTCTTCCACAGTCCTGATTGTCTGACCAATATATGACATGCCACAACTGCAAGGAATACGATAGACACCAGTCTTACGCAAACCAAGATCATCTTTTACGGACGCCAACAGGCCCCTAAAATTAGAAGGTGGACGAAAAACACATTTCACATCATATTCCCGCAAAATACGACCAATCCTGTTGGAAATGCTTCCTGCGTAAGGCCGTAGACTTAGGTGCCGCTTCGTTGCTATCGTCATTCACCCGGAGCACAGAAGGCTGATAGTAGAACGCACGTCTGATCTGCCTATCACCATAGCAATTGTGAAGAAAGGTGACTTCGAGTTGTGATAGTTCAGGGTCTGGGATAACGTGGGCCCTGTGAACCAAGGTACGAAGTACTCCTTCACGTTGAGCTGGATGGTGACAACTATCAGCTCGCAGATACAAGTCAGTGTGAGTAGGCATCCTATAAACAGAATGTCCCAACGTACCATCAGTCTTCCTTCTGACTAACATGTCAATGAAGGGAAGGCATCCATTCTTTTCCACCTCCAAAGTGAACTGAATATTCGGGTGGAGTGAATTCAGGTGTTCCAAAAACCGGTTTAAATTCTCTCTACCATGAGGTCAAACAATAAAGGTATCGTCTACCTATCTGAAAAAACACGGAGGTTTCAAGATCGCCGACTCCAATGCACGTTCCTTAAAGTCCTCCATAAACAAATTGGCTACACTAGGTGACAAAAGTCTTCCCATTGCAACTCCATCAGTTTGTTCGTAGTACTGACCATTGAATAAAGAGTAAGTGGAAGTCAGCACATGTCGCAACAAATTTGTTAACTCGACACCAAACTTAACTTCAATTAGCTGCAACGAAACAGAGAGAGGAACACGAGTGAAAAGAGAAACCACATCAAAAAATAGACCACCGCCGATATTTCGACAGGAGAAGATACCACAAACAGAACAAGTAACCACAGAGTCAACACACAACCAAAGATAAACAACATCGGAAATACCGAGAGTAGCTATTAATCAACAGGTGAGGTAGCATTAATTCCGTCCCTCTGTCAGTTTGTTTTGAACATAAGCGTCACACACGCTTACAACAGCCGAGTAAATCCGCTATTGCAGAACATTGCCTTGACACCGATCATCCAATGGAATACAACAACACGGAGACTCTGGCTTGCATGTCCATCTGTTGAAATAGTGTTATGAAGGAAGCTGGTGAAATTAAACTATCAAGCAACCTTATAAACAGAGATGGTGTATTTTGTTTAAATGCTGCTTGGAATCCGGCTCTGTCTCTCATCAAAAAAAAGAGGGACAGAATTAGTGCCACCCCACCTGTTGATTAATAGTCACTCTCGATAATTCTGATGTTGATTGTCTTTGGTTGTGTGTTGACTCTGCGGTTACTTGTTCTGTTTGTGGTATCTTCCTTGTTTCTCCTCTGTGTACCGAGGTATTAAATTCCCTTGCACATTGGTTCCTCCTTGCAGTTGCGCCTTAAGGATGGCAGGATGTGCTCCTGTCGAAATATCGCGGGTGGTCGACGACGTCACCCGGCATCAAACCCGTCAGTTATTTGAATATCCTTACTTTATTATAAAATACAGTTTTGTAGGATTACAGTGCCGGATTGCGTAAATATTACTGCCAAGAATACCTGCTTCACAGGTGGTTAAAATACAAGTTCATATAAATCTTTAATAAACTGATTTGCGTTAGCACTATTCGAAGTGAAGTTATGCAGATTTTCAAAGATAGTGTAGTTTTGGTACCCAATGTGGAAGGGTTCCACTTCTGTCACGTTGAACGATTCTCTTCAGTCACGTTGGTCCCGTTCTTGCAGGATCTTTTTCCAGCCGCAGCGACGTCCGAGATTTGATATTTTATCGAATTCCTGATATTCACGGTACACTCGTGAAATGGTCGTACGGAGAAATCCTCACTTCATCGCTTCCTCGGAGATGCTGTGTCCCATCGCTTATGCACCGACTGTAACAACACGTTCAAACTCAAATCTTGATAACCTGCCATTGTAACAGCAGTAACCGATCTAACAACTGCGCCAGACACTTGTCTTATATAGTTGTCGCCCACTGAGCGCCGTATTCTGCCTGTTTACATATCTCTGTATTTAAATACGCATACCTATACCAGTTTCTTTGCTGCTTGAGTGTACATTCGGTGAACACTAGATCGGAAAAGTTTCTTCCTTCAAGTATTGTACCGAAAGTTGTGGAGTAATCAGGAGGTTTCACTTTAAATAGGCTTCTAGAAGAACCGAAAAAAAAATTGAATGAAAAACCACTGGTCTTCAAACGTAAGTTGAGAGATTTCCTTGTGACATACCTTCTATTCTGTACAGATGTTTTTCAAGGAAATTGAAACCTTTGCTCGGTAATGTGTTTCTTATTCGAATACTTTCTCATGTTTTCTTTCTTTCTCTCTTTTTTTCTCAAGTTTTTTTTTAATTTTTCAATTTCTTTTGTTCATATATTTGTAATTAGCATTTCACAAACACCGCACTGAATCGTTCTCTCATCACGTATCTTTGGCTGGGATAGTCCCACGGGACGTGATAAAAATAAATAAACGAAGTAAAAATAAACTACATGGAAAGCCTGAAACGCTTGTGCTAAATGGAGAACATTCCTTCCGTACCTTACTCAAGAGAACGTTAAGACTTTCTACTGTGACTCAGCTGTCGCAAAGGTGCTTCTTGAAGCCTTGGTACTTGGTGTCTCCAAAAGAAAGGAGGTCAAGAGAGCTGCAACTGCTCAGTGTAGCGATACCTTCGCGTCTAGCGGGCACAAAGACGTACGAAGCGGTGGCGCGAGACACAGCCTCGCTTTCCAGAATACGTCTCACACAGTAATTCACAACGTTACCTCTGCTTCCGTAGCTTTTTCCGCTTTCGTCGAAAACTTCTCGTCTGACGTTTACACCGTTTGTGCAGTTACGTGTAACGCCCACTCCTACATCGTGACACATTTCTTTGTGTAATTTAACGTGACATTCTCACGGTACTCTAACCGATCTTTTTATACTCTTTTCTTCTCGCGTTGTTCTTCTAAAGTTTGTTGTAGCTAGTAGCTACACTACACACGAAAAATTGTTTCCGTGAGCTTTATGGCAATTACAGCAGCTTTTGCTCGAATCACAGAAAAAAATCCATGCATATTAGATTACAGCTTTTATGCGACATGTGATTCAAATCTAAACAAACAGCATTTGCAGACCCAATATTCCAATGAAAACAAATTGATGGCGCCGAAAACTTTTATCACACCTTTTTTTCACACCTTTAGCTCACGCATAATAATAAAATTATGAAGTCTGGGGACCTGGCAGACCAAGATTGACGGAAGCGGTCGGTCAGCACACAGTCCTCCCTAAACGATGTACTCAAGAGGTCTTCCGTACGTCTAGCAATATGGGATGGAGTGCCGTCCTGCATTGAAGTCGTACCTTCCAGCAGGTGTTCATCAGCGAGGCTATGGGTGACGCGATTCTGTAATATATCGACGTAACCGCATTTCCTCTAAGAAAAAGGGTCCGATTTGATAAATTCACACCACAGCGCGACTTTATCGTCAGGCAATGCGGTTTCCGCGTTAGTATAATTTTAGGTACCCCACATTCTACGGTTGTCTTCACTGACAGACGCATGGGGTGTGAAATGGGCCGCAACACGTTGAACAACCAATCATCCTCCCCCACTTTTTGAACTCCTGGGTTTTGTGTGTAGATTCGACTGCGTAAGCCTTGGTGCTGTCCAAGAAGTAGTGCGTGAAATGCCGAGGCGACATGCAACTTCACGAGCGTTAACTTCAACATGCCGAGCTGAAACCGGTCCGTTTATTCCTGAACTGTCCGAGCAGCAGCAGTGCCTGTGTCTAGGCAGTCACTACAGGTCAACTGTCTAAACGACCCGTAGCATCGAACTTTTATAACACTAATCCCTAATAACTGAACCTTTAGTTCTGTCACCGAGAAAGCTACGTATAACACTAACGTACCGAGAAACTTGCTAATGTTACCCTCTGAGAGGATTTCAAAGTTCCACCTGCGTTCGACCTCATGGAAAGGGGTGTCGGAGTATAATTACGAATTTTGTGAAGTTAACAGTAAAACCTTGGGGGTTAACAGAAGTGGTAAAATTATAAGTGAATAAAAAAGAAAATGAACGGTCGCCAGCGTAATTAAGCACATTAATTTGGAAATATATCTTTGAGAAAATTGGATATTATTTATTGAAGTTACTTTTGTTGAGATTTCCCTTTTAATAGCAAACAGGATACAAACTGACACAGTGCACACTGTACTATGTGTAGCAGCAGTTACCCATAACATAACAACACCAGTAAATTATGGGGAGCAAAATTGCATCGAGCTCGTAATAATAATGGCCATAGTCATTAGCATTAGTTAATCAAAGTACTGAAAGATCACAGCATGAAGTGCAGAACTGATTTTGGACATGAGGGCTCCTTTCTTGACTGACATGAATAACACAGATAAAGATGAATAACGTCTTAGATACACTGTTTAAGCTCCTCTGCATATAGCAGTTTTCCTCCTCAACAGCAATAGTTCATTTTCTTCTTAATAGGAGCACAATATGATGGGGACCCATAAACTGGTATAGTTTCACTAGATAAGGTACTTTGATTCTTGCAAAAGTAATAACTACCTCTAAATTCTAATCATTCACTTAAATTACATTGCAAGGAAATAAAATGCAACACTGGGCTTAATTAACTTCAAAAGGAACCATTCGAGTTATGTGGTTGGAGACACAGTGGCGTTATACCAATCACTAAAAAAGTGGGTAACGTTAACTGTTTATTTATAGATTAAAATTAACTTTCTCAAACCAACTGAAGCCACTGGTAACTTGCCTAAGTAGTAGACTGCTGAGTGGAGCGGGCAGAGGAACTTTATGATCAGCAGTCATTTAATCCATAAAATACTCCAGATGGTGTAAATCTGCAGAAGTTCCAGTGGCCCTTAGTTTCAAATTCAAGCCAGGGCGGCAGCAGCACGGAGACACACCAACCCTTCCCGCTGTCAGAGAGTTGGCGACACTGCCAAACCCTCCAATTTGTGCGTGGATGTGCCTAACTGCTGATCGGCAGGAATCCAAGCGACCGACAGCATATCCTCCCCCACTTAAGTTGTCTGCATAAACCTTTTGCTCTTGGAGGAAACACACAAATGTAAATGCGTGGTGTCTCAGGGTGTCCGAGGTAACGGAACTCCTTAGGGGCGCCCTCTCGTCCTCAGTTCGTTGCTGTTCTTGGTAGACATCACTTTTCGAACTGCACTGAAGTGGTAGCTGCCGCCTTTCTCGCGACGCATCTGTTGCTTTCTACCGCCTTGGTACGAATCATGCGCACCGTCGTTTAGCCTTATCCAAGATTGCAACAGAATGCTTGTAACGCATCCGTCCGTAATTAAGCTGCAAATATGCGACTTACATTACGAGGAATTAGCTTCATGCTATTTGCAATGCTAGGGCGGTGATCTTTATCATTCTGCTTCTGTAGTCTCAATGTTCTTCTCTGACTTTCTAATCAATTCTCTGACTGGAGCAGTTTTCATCATTTCTAATGGTTTTTTTTGTTTTGTCGTTTCATGTACATTTGGCTTCACCCCCAGAGCAAGCCTGTGAATCTTTTGTAGACCAGAATTGTAAGATTCCTAATTTATGTGACGGACTGCGTCTTATTTCTGCATTTCGTTTATAAAAGATTTAATTACTATTGGCAGCGTGGTACTGCTCTGTAGTCTCCACCTGTGCTCTTCATTAACTTCTTTATTTACCTCGCCAACTGAACTACCGCTATAGGGGTGAAGAGAGCCGCTGCCTCCAAGTTTTACGGAGCAGAAGATTATTCAGCGAGGTCAGATTAATCTGATGAGAGGGGAACCAGTAACAGGCAGATTCCCTTACTGTTTGCAAATTAGCTCCGCCTTGTTGTTAAACCATCTGAGCCACGTGCTTTTTCAAGACATTCTTACCTACAAAACCAGTTATTTTTTCATTATATGGCCCAATTCCAAGTCCTCCTCTTCCTTCCTCTTCCTCCACCTTTTTGTCATTAAATCTTTAAAGACTTTGAGGCTAATGCTGCCTTATGCTTCATTTCTCCCAAGCTAAAACTCCTCTCCCCGACTTACTTAGTGATATCCTTACATTTTAAGTCATTAATATTTTGCTGCTTTCTACCCACCACATTTTTTTCTTATCTCGTCAATGTTTCCACGTCTACGTAACTACTAAACAGAACACCGCCTAAAGTTTGTTTTTGGGTATTCTACTGTCTCTGTTTGCCTCTGATCTTTGTCTGCCTCTACTGCTCTATCCAGCACAATTACACTTGCTACATCCGATTCCATATTAATCAGCCTTATCTTCTGCTCATGTCTTACGTAGACACATTCTTTAATTTCTTCTGTTCATACGTTATCTGTGTTCTTCTATATTCTTCGATAGTACCACATTCCAAATGCTTTCAGTTTCTTCTCCTTTGGTTTTCTGATAGTCCACAATGAACTTCCTTATAACGTTGAGATCCAGATGTACACTTTTTAGGAACTGCTTCCTCTTCAATATTTCCTTCCGTATCAAAATCTTATACCGCAAAAGTTGCCATTGAAGAAAGCTTACTTATATGCTCCAAATCTTACTCACTTCGATCATCCCGTGAAATTGAGCTTCCTGCATATACATCTACATGGATACTCTGCAAATCACATTTAAGTGCCTGGCAGAGGGTTCATCGAATCACCTTCGCAATTCTCTATTATTCCAATCTCGTATAGCGCGCGGAAAGAACGAACATCTATATCTTTCCGTACGAGCTCTGATTTCCCTTATTTTATCGTGGTGATCGTTCCTCCCTATGTCGGTCGGTGTCAACAAAATATTTTCGCATTCGGAGGAGAAAGCTGATGATTGGAATTTCATGAGAAACAACTGTATGGTGACCAATGTACAGCAGTAGTGGCGGAACGAAATCAGGTTCTACAGATGTACAGAAGGAAAACTTCATAAGAAAATTAAGTTTACTGTAATAGGGTACATGCAAGAACTAACAGACTGCTCAAGCAGAGAAAAATGACTGCATGGCTGGACTGCTATTATTCATTACATCCGGATAGCTTTGGGCGATGGCGTAAAATAAGAAGACAACGGTGGGCACATGACAGCAGCAGCATTCTACCGCACTGCCAGTAAATATTGTGAACTTTCTGCAATGACTCAATCGTTTTGTGCATAAATGAGATGGCTGTGATGGACACTTTCTATCTGAGCGTTTCACGTTGAAAGAAATGAACGGAGGACTTTTGAGCGAAAATACAGTCTGATTACTAGACAACATTCATTATCCTATTTTATCTCCCCCCGAACACAAGGTTGGGAAAACGTGTATAATGTTTTCAATATAATGTGGAATACTAAAGTGACATGGAAGCTGGGACGAGCTGTTCCTATCAAAGGCACGGGAAACCTCCATAATGTGCCTTCCGTTACAGACTTGTAATGCTCTTCAGCTTCTGGAACGGATAATAAAGCACAGACTGGAATGGTATTACAAACATCACAGCATTGCCCCAGAACCAAGTTTGGTTTTCTGAAAGGCATCGACACAAATGATTATGGATATTCAACGTTTGTAGATACGATACAGTGATCGCCGACTTAGCTTTCATGGCCCAGGGACTGTGGACGTATGAAATTGCAGTCAGCTATGTGAACGAAGTACACTGACGGAAAAAAATCGCAACACCAAAAAATAACTAAAATAGATTAATGTTGAAGAATCGATTTAGCCAAGATCGCTAGCAATTCTGTTTATTACTAAGAACGGTTTCGACAGACCTACGCTGCCATCATCGAATCCTGTAGCATTATTAGTTGTACATGCTTGTTACAATACTGAAAGTCACACACTGACGGTATGCCCAATAAAACGTGGCCGGGAACATCCGTTTCTCACAAATAAAAAACGCGCAGTTATAACATACAACATGTTGTGCTGATGTCCAATATTACACATAAAGAGTATATTGGCTCATCAGCACAACATGTTGTATGTTTCAATGTTTGAATTGGGTATTATTTTATTTGTGAGAACCTGATGTTCCATGGCACGTTTTATTTGACTTTCAGTATTGTAAGAGGCATGTACAACTAATAATGTTACAAGATTCGACGACGACATCGCAGATCTGTCGAAATCGATCATAGTAACTAAAATAATTCTTATCGATCTTGGCTAATTTTATTCATCAACAAGAGATAGAGAAGATCCAACGGAGAGCAGCGCGCTTCGATACAGAGTCATTTAGTAATCGCGAAATCGTTACGGAGATGATAGATAAACTCCAGTGGAGGACTCTGCAGGAGAGACGCTCAGTAGCTCGGTGCGGGCTTTTGTTGAAGTTTCGAGAATATATCTTCGCCGAGGAGTCAAGCGGTATATTGCTCCCTCCTACGTATATCTCGCGAAGAGACCATGAGGATAAAATCAGAGAGATTAGAGCCCACACAGTGGCATACCGACAATCTTTCTTTCCACGAACAGAAGGGAGAACCGATAGAGGTACTCAAAGTACTCTCCGCCACACACCGTCAGGTTGCTTGCGGAGTATGGATTTAGATGTAGATGTAGAATATACCTTCCAGATCGCCCCCAAACTGATGCAGTAGCCGACATGCATATTTAATGTGGAGTAATGAATTACGGGAATACACTTGTCTAGGCAGCATATAAAAGTGATAAACATTGCAACATTGCACTGTTTAATGTAAGTACGAGATAAGCCATTGCATATTTGAAATGTTGGTATATTAATAACCTTCGTAACCGCTGGAATGTTGAATGCATTGTGTTGTACAGATGCCGGGGTGGGATGAAGTTCTATGCCTCTTGCACTTGTTCGATCAATATAAATGCTGGTTGTTGATGACGTTCGATCTGTCTTCCAATGATGTCCCATATGTGCTTGATTGGAGACAGATCTGGTAACTGAGCAAGTCAAAGCAACATGTCGACTTTCTGTAGAGCATGTTGAGTTACAACAGCGGTATCTGGGCGACCGGTAAACCTGTTGGGAAACACCCCCTGTAACGCTGTTCATGAATGGCAGGAGAACAGGTCGAATCACCAAACTGACATATAAATTTGCAGTCAGGGTGCGTGGCATAATCGTGAGAGTGCTCCTACAGTCATATGAAATCGCACTCCAGACCATAACCACAGGTGTAGTCCAGTGTGTCTAGCACGCAGACAGGTTGTTTGCGGGAGGTCAACTGGCCTCCCTCTAACAAACACACGTCCAACACTGTACCGAGGCAGAACCAGTTTTCCTCAGAAAGCGTAACAGACCTCCACCCTGCCCGCCAATGAGCTCTCGCTTGACTCCAATGATGTCGCAAATGATGGTGGTTAGGGTCAGTGGAATGCACCCTACGGGGCGCTGGATCCGAGCTGCCTTGGAAATAACTGATTTGTGTAAGATCGTTCCGTCACTGTGGTGCCAACTGCTGCTGAAATTAATGCTGCAAATGCGGTACGAAGCGCCAGAGCCATACACCGAACACGATGGTCTTCTCTCTAGGTCAGGAGTTCCCGACAAAATTTTCTCGAGGACCCCCTCATTAAGCATGTTTGGTACCTCGTCGTATCACAGTATCAAGTACCTAAAAAAGCCAAATTAAGAGTCTTTTTATACGTTCTCTATTTTTGGTACTTAGAGAAAACATTGATATATTCATTATTGAAAATATATTGAGCTTAAAACTTTCTCAATTTAGCCATCTCTGTTATTGTTAAATTTTTGATTATTGCTCTAAATATTTGTCTTCAAATCTGGGTCTTTAGTATAAGAAACTCGTTAAAAAATAAAAAATTGAGTATTAACTGAAAATTAAAGGAAAAAATTAAAACTGAGTATATTGGTCTTTTAAGTGTACTACACTTGAGATTGCATTGAGTAGACATTCATTCGAAAGGCTTTCATAGCAATTTACACATTGAGGTTTAGGCTGTTGCTCAGGTCCAGTGAACGTAAAACCGAGTTCCAGGTACTCAGAGCTATATTTTCTAGTGTCAGTTGGCTCTGGGAAGACGCTAGACGTAGAAATTAGCGTTCGCTAAAGCTCTGCTCATGCAGGAAGCGGCCAAAACAAAAAATCTGTTATCATACGAAATATATTTAATAAATTTTTTATTCTAATAGCATCTTGCGGGCCTCTCTGGCATAGCTCGCGGACCTCTGGGGGGTCTGCGGACCACCTGTTGGGAACCACTGCTCTAGGTAATGTCACGTTGCCGTTCGAAAAGTGGTCTTCTTGCTACCGCACATTCTCGCGACCACGGCTGCTAGTAATCGCGAAAGTGGCTATATTCCTGCCAAGTCTTTCTGCATTAGCGCAGAAGGAACATCCATCTTCTTGTAGTCCTATTACACGATCTCGATCAAACTCAGTGAGGTGCTGATAATCACGTCTGTGTCGCCCTAAAGGCATTATTGATCAAAGTCAACTAGCACGTCTAATTTCAAAGCTAACTAACGCTCACAACCGTTACAGAGCTAATTTAAAGTAAATTTTCATCCTCATAGTGGCGCTGCTAGCAGCACTCGTATGCGACTGACCCGAAATTTTAATAGACATCATCTTACACCAGTAGAAACACGCCTACCAACTTCCGTTTATATCGTACAACTCCTTCTTGGTGTTGTGATTTTTTTTCCGTCAGTGAACTACTACTGATCTCAGTAACACAGAGTACTTGAACAACAAGAGGTCTTCCAGAGCGATAAGCCTTTTTACTTCTGCTTGAAATTTTCTCAATGGGCGTACTTCATGCCTTACATCTAAACGTTTTCTTATTCATACAGACAGGAAAACACTAGCAGAGAATCTGCATAAAACACAATCAGCTATTTCATAGCTAAATAATTCCGATTTTGGAAACAGACTAACCATCTCAGGTACTAGATCTTCTACAGACGTATTTACCAGTTACAAGAGTTTCGCTGCTTGAAAGTAAGACAACGATCAAATAGTCAAAATTATCATCGACAGCAATCTCCTGTACAGATTATGTTATTTACAAATTAGGACAGAATTTAAAGAAAACACTTTGTATAACATTTTTATTTTTATCACCTTTACACAAAAAAATCTACAAAATTTAGCTTTCTAGCTATCTTAAACAAAGAAATAAAGAACTCTTTAAAAAATCAAAGTTCAAGCACCGGTTTTGATTATGTTCACATAATTTTAATTTCAAAAACAATACTTATTACTGTCCAGATTTCTGATCTTCTAATGGAACCATGACGTGGCATGGACTTGACTAATATCTGAAGTAGTGCTCGAGGGAATTGACACCATGAATCCTGCAGGGCTGTCCGTAAATCCGTACGAATATGATGGTGTCAAGATCTCTTCTGAACATCACGTTACAAGGCATCCCAAAAAAATGGTTCAAATGTCTCTGAGCACTATGGGACTTATCTTCTGAGGTCATCAGTCCCCTAGAACTCAGAACTACTTAAACCTAACTAACCTAAGGACATCACACACATCCATGCCCGAGGCAGGATTCGAACCTGCGACCGTAGCGGTCGCACGGTTCCAGACTGTAGCGCCTAGAACCACTCGGCCACTTCGGCCGGCAAAAGCATCCCAGATATGATCAATAATGTTCATGTCCTGGGATTCTGCTGCCCACTCAGAAGAGTGTTCCTGGAGCCACTCTGTGGCAATTCTGGACGTGTGGGGTGTCCATTGTCCTGCTGGAACAGCCTAAGTCCGTCGGAATTCACAATGGACATGAATGGATGCAGGTGATCAGACAGGATGCTTACGTACGTGTCACCTATCAGAGTCGTATCTAGATGGATCAGGGGTCACATATCACTCCAACTGCACACGCCCCACACACTTACAGAGCCTCCACCAGCTTGAACAATCCCCTGCTGAAATGGCGGTTCCATGGATTCATGAGATTTTCTCTATATCCGTACTCCTCCATCCGCGCGATACAATTTCAAACGAGATTCATCGGATCAGGCAACATGTTTCCAGTCTTCAACAGTCCAATGTCTGTGTTGATAAGCCCAGGAGAGGCGTAAAGCTCTTTGTCCTGCAGTCATCAAGAGTAGACGAGTGGGCCTGCGGCTGAGAAATCCCATATCACATTTGTTGATGGCCCAGCTTTGAAATCTGTGGCAGTTTGCGGAAGGGTTGCACTTCTGTCACGTTGGACGATTCTCTTTAGTCGCCGTTGGTCACGTTCTTGCTTGATCTTTTTCCGACCCCAGTGATTTCGGAGACTTGATGTTTTATCTGATTCCTGATATTCACCGTAAACTCGTCAAATAGTCGTACGGGAAAATCCCCTCCTCATCGTTACCTCGAAGGTGCTGTGTCCCATTGCTCATGCCCCGACTATAACAGCACGTTCAAACTCACTTAAATCTTGATAACCTGCCATTGTAGCAGCAGTAACCGATCTAACAACTGCGCCAGACACTTGTCCCATACAGGCGTTGCACACCGCAGCAACATATTATTCCTGTTTACATATCTCTGTATTTGACGACGCATGCCTATACCGGTTTCTTTGCCGCTTCAGCGTGGTTATTAAACCAAGCCAAACATCTCCAATGGATCACTCATGAAAGTCATTTAGAAAGAAACGTACTTCTATGTGACTACGATATTACAGTGGTGGAAGAATATCATGTAGGCAGCACGCCAGGTTAGCGGTCTAAAGCACTGCTTTCCGGGCGGGACGGCGTGCCAGTCCCCTGCACGAATCCACCCAGGGTACTGGTGCCGAGGTCCGGTGTGCCTGCCAGCCTGTGGATGCTTTCAAGGCGGTTTTCCATCTGCCTCGGCGAATGCAGCCTGATTCCCCTTATTCCGCCTCAGTTACACTATGTCGGCGATTTCTGCGCAAACATTGTCTCCACTTACGTTTACAGCATCATTACCCTACCACGGAAACATCTGGGATTACACTCGTCTGGCCTGAGACGTTCCTGGGGAGGGGGGAGGTGAGGGTGCTGCGGGGGGGGGGGGGGGGTCGGGGAGTGCGGGGGAGAGGCGGGTCCACTGGGGGCCGAGCCACACAATAACCCTGGGATCGTTGTGTGGCGGCGGTGGGGTGAGTGGACTGCTGTTGCTTATCTATATAAATGTTCCAACGAAGCACCACAGGGCTTTGCCCGTCTGACTTCTAATATGGCTGTATGATATTTAGAGGAATAGCTTTTGTAGTTTATCTAAATCACGTTTGCATGTCTGCCTGTTTTGTCTGTAACTGTTATGCCCTGAATTCTCTGGTTAATGTTGATATTGGACGCTTGTCTGTAGCATCAGGATAATGGGATCCTAACTGATTTATTAGTTGGTGGGTCGAAGTAGGTGCCTTTTCATAGAGTTTTTCTGATTTTCTTTTAATATAGGTATAGATGGATGGTTCCTCTAAGAGGTGTGTTTGGTGTGTAGCGGTCTGCGTCGGCGATGACGCGGAGGATTCTGTTTTGGAGTCTCTCAATTTTTTGCCGTGGACGAAACTTCCGATCCATATAAAATACTTGAGAGGATAACCGCCCTGTATAATCTAAGTTTCGTTTCTATACTGAGTCCTCCACCTTTTAAGAGTGGGTACAGTTGGATGAAAGCAGTGTAGCCTCTACCTCTGGATCTGTTTATGCCTTTTGTGGGGTTGTGAACCACTGAGGGCGACGGTGGGGACGAAGCATCTCCGTCGTTTCTAGGTCCCCAGTTCAATAGAATACAATACAATCATGTGAGCCTATTGAAAACAAGAGAGAAATCTATTTAAAGATGTTAAATTTACCAAATGATGAAACTGATCTGGGCATCAGCTTAAAAGTAAAAATTCAACCCACTTGTACCAACAAACTCTTACTTCTACAAATTTAAACAATCTCAGCCTAATTTATTTCAACAAATATGTAACTGACATTTGCAGAAGAACTCACCTGCTGTTCGGAATGGCAAATCAATAACTCTCTCTTGAGTTAGAGAACATTAACTGATGTATATCTGGGCTAAGGAGACCATATCCTAGAGATCTGTATCTACAGATTTTCCGACAAGAGCTAACAATCCACCCAGGGATGTGTGAAACAAAGGACACCAACGTACCTGTGCATCGCTATGCAGACAGCTCCCGATGTCCACAAATGAGCAGCAGTCATGGCAACTTTAAGGCCTTGCAGAACTCATACAGTATCAATGCTGATTACATAATATTGTTACGAAGAGGATGACATCAACAATATTTCCTTTACCTTGGTGTCATAAATGCACTTTTACGAATTGTCAATTACATGAATGCGTGGTGTCTGTTCTTTCGGACATGTCAGAAAGAAGAGACACCACGCAGTCATATATATCATTCGCCTAGATGGGCAACGTGCGGATGCATAAGTAAGTCCGACCTCCTGCGGGAATCTCAGAGTAGCTACCATGAAGGAATCGGACAGGGACTGCTGATAGGTGGCGCTCGGTAAGTGTGCGTAGGCCGTGAGGCGTGTCGAGGCAGTCAGCGCAGTGGCGATAGCGAGGTGTGCCGGGTGCCTGCAAGTCTTATCACACCTCTGCACCTTCTTTCCTTTTTCTCTATTGCCTCACTGCTCTTAGCTTACTTCAATGTTATTGTTATTAGTTTTCTGTGACATCTTGTTAATAAAGATTTTTGCCCGCCTTGTTCGAGTGTAATGTTTCGTGTTGATTCCGCCGGAAGGATGGCATTTATATTGTATTTATGCTTGTACAAAAAAGATATTTTGTTTACTTACCCTGTTCCGGGTAAAAAGAAAAAAAAAGAAAAAACTAGAGGGTTATGATTCAGGGATGGGAAGGGGGAGGCATCGTGGCCAGGCCTCGGGTTTCGACCCCTGCCCACCCTCTCTCCACCAGCTCAGAACTGACCACTCTACTCTTCACCAAAAAAGTTATTAAAAAAGGAGTAGCGTTTAAAAAGAGAAAAAAAAGATGGCAGAGTGGTTAACGTACGTTCCCAATAAGCAAGAGATCTCGGGTTCGAATCCCGGTCACGCGTTTTCGGTCATCGCCGCTGATACCGCGTAATGCGTCGATGCAGCTGACATCAGTAATGCCTTCCCTTACCGTTCCATTCTCCTCCCCTTTACCTTCAGTTTTTTTGTAACGAAGTGTGAAGTTGGAGAAACCTTGTAAACAGGTTATCTGGCTATATTATAGTGTTAATTTGATGCTGGGTGGCTCCACATTCTTGACGTAGTTTTAAAACATTGTTTTTCCCACTTGCGTCAATAAAATAATTTATTTTTTCATTTATTGTTATTGCAGTTTGAAGCATTACTAGTCGTCATCAGGCAGAATTGGATGATTAAAAGCAATAGAAGACATTTCAATCGTAATAAATAATAATAAATAATTTGACAGCCGCAACTATAAACAGTCATATTTAATAGTTGCAGTATTAGTTATCGGCTGTAAGCAAGTTCAGATGCCGCATAAAATGACAAGTACTTATCTGTTTATTCGGCATCTGAGCTCTCATATATAAGTAACTCTCTTCTAGGTTTAATATGGGAAAATTGATAAACTAAGAGAAATTTATAATTTCTGATTTCCCTTAATTTGTAGTATATAATATATTCAATCATAAAATTTCAGTTTCCTGGTTAAACTGAGGCACCGACGGTTTCTGATTAAGACTGTGCTCTGGAATAAATATAGGAAGAAGCCAGACCGCTGGTAGCAAAACCGTGTCTCGTAAATGGCACTAGTGAGAATGCGTAAAAAGAATAGTTACTGCCACATTGATGGCTTCAATTTCGTGCGGCTCATTACCAAAATCCTTTCGCGCCAACAGAATGCTAAACCTATTGCAGGGAATTTTCACACAGCGCTTCAGCGGTTCCATTGTATTAAACGTAATCCATGCAATAAGCGCAGAGTTCTCCATTAACAGCCCACATTAAATGAAGCAGTATTTTTTTCTTCGGCGGAATCGGTGCTACTGATTGAGAACTCCCTGCTATGAAATTTGGTCTGCAGTTCCCTGGTACATATCACGTCGCCCTTTTGGCAGTTCAGAACCGTTTCATTCTCCGATAACGCTTTATCTTTGTGATAGTGGGTCTCGTGTCGATTACTAAACGTCAAATCCGTGAAGATTCCGTGGTATTTATTTTCGAGCTGGTATTGGGAATGTGTACTCAGATAGCTTTCCCTCACTTACGATTACGTTCTCGGAGGCTAATGAAATGCCACTGTAAGATTTAACGATCGCAGTTGCGATATTTGGCGCAATGTTCAGCCGACTGTATTCTACGGGCTGCGCAAAGCTATACCGGTTCCCAAACTCATTCTCCATCCACGCAAAAAAATTTAATTTCTTTTGTGTTCGTAAATTTTGATACAGATTAGCGCACAAAGCCTTTTCACTCTATGAAATTATGAAAACTATTTGTGATCGATAAATACTTGAATATGACTTTTGCTGATTTTAGTATTTATTCTCTCTCCGTCTCCCTCTCCCTCTCCCTCTACCTCTCTCTCTCTCTCTCTCTCTCTCACACACACACACACATCACATCTTGTGGATTAAAATGTAAGCACACAAACATTTCTCTAGATTTTTGCCTGCCTGTGGTCGAACGCAAAAACTCTGTATTAGCTGAAACAATATGAGGGAGAGATGAAAGTTTACGTCATTGCAGAGATATCCATCATCAGGTGACATGCAGTGGTCTTTCACGTTACCTTCTACCACTTTATTACAAAACGTGTAAAGATTTTAAAATGTTGCGAAAGGTGAGCTGATATAAATGTCTTCAGTAACATCTACATCTACATTTATACTCCGCAAGCCAGCCAACGGTGTGTGGCGGATGGCACTTTACGTGCGACTATCATTACCTCCCTCTCCTGTTCCAGTCGCGTATGGTTCGCGGGAAGAACGACTGCCGAAAAGCCTCCGTGCGTGCTCGAATCTCTCTAATTTTACATTCGTGATCTCCTCGGGACGTATAAGTACGACGAACCAATACATTCAATACCTCATCCAGAAACGCACCCTCTCGAAACCTGGACAGCAAGCTACACCGCGATGCAGAGCGCCTCTCTTGCAGAGTCTGCCACTTGAGTTTGCTAAACATCTCCGTAACGCTATCTCGCTTACCAAATAACCCTATGAAGAAACGCGCCGCTCTTCTTTGGATCTTCTCTATCTCCTCCGTCAACCCGACCTGGTACGGATCCCACACTGATGAACAATACTCAAGTATAGGTCGAATGAGTGTTCTGTAAGACACCTCCTTTGTTGTGCTCTTTTCTAATCGTTTGGAACCTTCCGTTCCTCTAGAGACTTGCGGTACACGGCTGTTAGAAGGGGGACAAGTTCTTTCGTCTGTGTAGAATCGAACTGGTATCCCGTCAGGTCCAGTGGACTTTTCTCTGTTAAGTGATTTCAGTTGCTTTTCTATTTCTTGGACACTTATTTCGATGTCAGCAATTTTTTCATTCGTGCGAGGATTTAGAGAAGGATGTGCAGTGCGGCCTTCCTCTGTGACACAGCTTTGGAAAAAGTTATTTAGTATTCCAGCTTTACGCGTGTCATCCTCTGTTTCAATGCCATTATCATCCCAGAGTGTCTGGATATGCTGCTTCGATCCATTTACTGATTTAATGTAAGACCAGAACTTCCTAGGATTTTCTGTCAAGTCGGTACATAGAATTTTACTTTCGAATTCACTGAACGCTTCACTCATAGCCCTCCTTACGCTAACTTTGACATAGTTTGGCTTCTGTTTGTCTGAGAGGTTTGGCTGCGTTTAAATTTGCAGTGAAGCTCTCTTTGCTTTCGCAGTAGTTTCCTAACTTTCTTGTTGAACCACGGTGGGTTTTTTCCGTCCCTGTCTAAAACGCATTTTACGATTGCCTTGAACTTTTTCCATAAACACTCAACATTGTCAGTGTCGGAACAGAAATTTTCGTTTTCATCTGTTAGGTAGTCTGAAATCTGCCTCCTATTACTCTTGCTAAACAGATAAATCTTCCTCACTTTTTTTATATTCCTATTTACTTCCATATTCAGGGATGCTGTAACGGCCTTATGATTACTGATTCCCTGTTCTGCGCTGACAGAATCGAAGAGTTCGAGTCTGTTTGTTATCAGTAGATCCAAGATGTTATCTCCACGAGTCGGTGGTCTGTTTAATTGCTCGAGGTAATATTCGGATAGTGCACTCAGTATAATGTCACTCGATGCTCTGTCCCTACCACCCGTCCTAAACATCTGAGTGTCCCAGTCTATATCTGGTAAATTGAAATCTCCACCTAAGACTATAACATGCTGATGAAATTGATGTGAAATGTATTCCAGATTTTCTCTCAGTTGTTCTGCCACTAATGCTGCTGAGTCGGGAGATCGGTAAAAGGATCCAATAATTAACCTAGCTCGGTTGCTGAATACAACCTCCACCCATAATAATTCACAGGAACTATCCACTTCTATTTCACTACAGGACAAACTACTACTAACAGCGACAAACACGCCACCACCGGTTGCATGCAATCTATCCTTTCTAAACACCGACTGTGCCTTTGTAAAAATTTCGGTAACATTTATCTCTAGCTTCAGCCAGCTTTCCGTACCTATAACGATTTCAGCTTCGGTGATTTCTATCAGCGCTTGAAGTTCCAGTACTTTACCAACGCAGCTTCGACGGCTTACAATTACAACACCGATTGCTGCTTGGTCCCCACATGTCCTGACTTTGCTCCGCACCCTTTGAGGCTGCTGCCCTTTCTGTACTTGCCCGAGGTCATCTAACACAAAAAACCTCCCAGTCCACGCCACACAACCCCTGTTACCCGTGTAACCGCCTGCTGTGTGTACTGGACTCCTGACCTATCCAGCGGAACCCGAAACCCCACCACCCTATGAAGCAAGTCGAGGAATCTGCAGCCCACACGGTCCCAGAATCGTCTGAGCCTCTGATTCAGACCCTTCACTCAGCTATGTACCAATGGTCCACAGTCAGTCCCGTCGACGATGCTGTAGATGGTGAGCTCTGCTTTCATCCCACTAGCGAGACTGGCAGTCTTCACCAAATCAGATAATCGCCGGAAGCCTGAGAGGATTTCCTCCGATCCACAGCGATACACATCATTGGTGCCGATATGAGCGACCACCTGCAGATGGGTGCACCCTGTACCCTTCTTGGCATCCAGAAGAGCCCTTTCCACATCTTGAATGACTCCCCCCGGTATGCACATGGAGTGCACATTGGTTTTCTTCCCCTTCCTTGCCGCCGTATCCCTAAGGGGCCCTCTGTGACTGCCCGGATCTTGCAGACTGAGGGGCAACCTCTGGAGCAGGACAAGCAGCCATGTCCAGCCAAAGATCAGTATCAGCCTGAGACAGATCCTGAAACCGGTTTGTCAGACAAACTGGAGGGGCCTTCCGTTCAGCCCTCTGGAATGTCTTTCGCTACATGCCATACCTCGAGAAGACCTCCCACTCTACCACAGGCCCTCGCCCGTCAGCCCCAATTTGGGCACTATCCCGGGCAGCCACAGCTGTAGTCTGACCAGGGGATGTGTGGGACGAGCTGGCCGACCCCGACTAACCCCCGTCCGGACCCCCACAGTGATGCCCATTGGCAACAGCCTCAAGCTGTGTGACCGAAGCCAACACTGCCTATAGCTGGGAGTGAAGGGATGCCAAATAAGCCCGCATCCGAACACAGCAGTCGCAGTCCCTATCCATCCTAAATACTGTTGTGCAAAGAACGTCTGAACTAATCTACAGAGAGCACAAACAGTTCGACACAAAATTTAAACGGATGTTGAAATACAAGACTGCCTAGAACATGCAGTAATGCTGCTACTTGCGCACTGCTGACACACTGCTCGGTGCCAGAAGGCTAACTGCACTGTCAGTAACGTACAAAGACTATTTGAAAGAAACAAACAAATGACAGACGACTACGCGACCTTACACCCCACAGATATTAAAATGCAAATCTGCGCCTGCTAAATACGAAACTACACAATGATTTGACGGTTTTAACTAAACAAATGCGCTAAGAACACTCAAATTTTCAACTTGACTACAACACTTATATGAACGCTAAATAAGCCACTTGCTGCCACTTGCGCACTGCTGACACACTGCTCGGCGGCAGAAGGCCAACTCTCAGCGGTTCGAGAATTCTTGTATAAGAACACGAGTAAAAAAAGGTGTTTGTATATCGCTATGGATAGCGATAAGTCTTGACAATGCTTCCTAGGTTCTAAAATTGCAGTTACCGTATGGCAGTTGATGTATATATAACACCAAGTCTTGGTTGTGCGCATACGGATATAGATTATAGCACATGCAAATCTATGTAACACAACTAGTACGAATTTGCGTATCAAAAATATGACACATAGCTAGGTAAAATTACCTTAATATCATTAACTCAATGTGTGTGTATCAGTTACACATCATTATACAGTTCTGCATAAAATCAACACAATACATATACAGGGTGCCCAAGGAGGAATGGTCAGTACTCAGGGATTTGAAGACAACGATCATTTGAAGCAAAAAGAAAAAAAAGTCATACGGTCATGCAGTATGTAACGGGTGTAAGTGCAGATACTTTTATACACGGTACCCTAATAAGTTCACACGTTGTTGTTTTGGTTATTCTCACGACACGTAATAAAAATGCTATTAATTTGGCAAGAGAGTATTTAGCTCTCCTTGCTCGTAGTACGACAGTGTCGACGACGATGCAGCCGTCGTGCTTTTGAAGATTATTTGATGACGGACTTCACGGTTCTTCATGGTCATAGAGGGGAACAGGTGTACTTGAAACTCGTAGAAATAAAATACGTTTCTTCCACGAGCTGTCCACATTATATTTGTTAGGCACATGTAGAACAAAATGCGTCCGTACACCACGGTGGGCGAGAATAGAAGAGTCTATTACAGGCATTACAACAAGAAAGTGGTGTTAAAAAATTTGAAGGAACAGGTAAAGAATGAGATTTTCGCTCTGCAGCGGAGTCTACGTTGATATGAAACATCCTGGCACATTTTAATCCGCAAGAAAGTTTCATATCAGCGCAGACTCCGCTGCAAAGTGAAAAATCTCATTCTGGAATCATCCCCCACGCTGTGGCTAAGCCATGTCTCCGCAATATCCTTTTTTCCAGGAGAGCTAGTTCTGCAAAGTTCACAGAAGAGCTTCTGTGAAGTCTGAAAGGTAGGAGACGAGGTGCTAGCAGAATTGAAGCTGTGAGGACGGATCGTGAGTCGTGCTTGGATAGCTCGAATGGTGATTCTCCGAACGCGTTACGTCAACATTTACCTAGCATCCAAACTTAATTATTTTGTGCACACTCTTTCGCTAACACTTGGCATGGCTCACAGTTTCCAGGCGGCGTACGGGCAATTTCTAAGTGCAGGTCATACATTCGCTGCACTACTTTAACAAGGGCTCCACTGGCAATGGGCTCGGGGTTGACTCACGTCCACAACCGCACGCGGGCATTGTACCTACGGACGATACAGCTCGCATCGACCGCCAACAACATCTTAACAGCGACGCTGCTACAGATCGTCGCGCCGCGAGATCTTCGTCCACCGGTCGCCGTGGGCCGCATAGCTTCATCTCTTACCCACATCCGAGATTTCCTGGTAGAACTCAGCTACGTGACCGAGGATCTACCGGCGACGATGGCCCATTTATCAGTCACGACAACCCCGTAACAACGTCGAAAAACAACACCCACCCATCCGCTGGACCAGGGTGTGGCGAGCCGTCCACAACCCGTACATACCCACGTACGCTCGTTCCTTGTGGTATGTGGTGGTGAACGGCAAATTAGCCACACGCCAGCGCCTCCATTCCATCCATTTCACTGACGACCCTTTGTGTCCGCAGTCTACAGTCGTCGATTCGGATGCAAACCGCCTGACATGTGCTGTGAGAGGCAGCTGCTGGGATCTCGTACAACGTATGCTGGCGCTCCTGTTGCGACGACAGCCATAGTCTATCACGCTGGACGAACTCCTACACCCAGATGCCGTTTACTTTCCCACTACAGTAACGAACTATAGGCCTATATCTCCGACATCGATCTGTTGTAGAATTTTAGACATGTTTTTAGCTCGCGTATCATGTCATTTCTGGAAATCCAGAATCTACTCTGTAGGAATCAACATTGATTCCGGAAACAGCGATCGTGTGAGACCACCCAACTCGCTTTATTTGTTCATGAGACCCAGAAAATATTAGATACAGGCTCCGAAGTAGATGCCACTTTCCTTTACTTCCGGAAGGTGTTCGATACAGTTCCGCACTGTCGCCTGATAAACAAAGTAAGAGCCTGCGGATTATCAGACCAGCTGTGTGGCTGGATTGAAAGGTTTTTAGCAAACAGAGCACAGCATGTTGTTCTCAATGGAGAGACGTCTACAGACATTAAAGTAATCTCTGGAGTGCCACAGGGGAGTGTTATGGGACCATTGCTTTTCACAATATATATAAATGACCTAGTAGATAGTGTCGGAAGTTCCATGTGGCTTCTCGCGGATGATTCTGTAGTATACAGAGAGGTTGCAGCATTAGAAAATGGCAGCGAAACGCAGGAAGATCTGCAGCGGATAGGCACTTGGTGCAGGGAGTGGCAACTGACCCTTAACTTATACAAATGTTACGTATTGCGAATACATAGAAGGAAGGGTCCTTTATTGTATGATTATATGATAGCGGAACAAACACTGTAAAATATCTGGGAGTATGCGTACGGAACGATTTGAAGTGGAATGATCACATAAAATTAATTGTTGGTGAGGCGGGTGCCAGGTTGAGATTCATTGGGAGAGTCCTTAGAAAGTGTAATCCATCAACAAAGGAGGTGGCTTACAAAACACTCGTTCGACCTATACTTGAGTATTGCTCATCAGTGTGGAATCCGTTCCAGGACGGGTTGACAGATGAGATAGAGAAGATCCAAAGAAGAGCGGCGCGTTTCGTCACAGGGTTATTTGGTAAGCGTGATAGCGTTACGGAGATGTTGAGCAAATTCAAGTGGCGGACTCTGCAGGAGAGGTGCTCTGCTTCGCGGTGTAGCTTGCTGTCCAGTTTTCGAGAGAGTGCGTTTCTGGATGAGGCATCAAATATATTGCTTCCCCCTACTTCTACCTCCCGAGGAGATCACGAATGTAAAATTTGAGATATTCGAGCACGCACGGAGGCTTTCCTACAGTCGTTCTTCCCGCTTACCATACGCGACTGGAACAGGAAAGGGAGGTAATGACAGTGGCACGTAAAGTGCCCTCCGCCACACACCGTTGGGTGGCTTGCGGAGTATAAATGTAGATATAGATGTTGATGTAGCTGGCTGAAGGGACTCATGAGGCGTTCCGCCACCATGCACTGTGCCGCACACGACTATTGAATTATTTCGGCGCATTATTCGAGGATCATCCTGCCCATTGGGTCGCTCCGAGTACTAGAAGGCACACTTTAAAATGATTCAAAAATGGTGCAAATGACTGTGAGCACTATGGGACTTAACATCTGACGTCGTCAGTCCCTTAGAACTTAGAACTACTCAAACCAAAGTAACCTAAGGGCATCACACACAGCCCAGCCCAAGGCAGGATTCGAACCTGAGACCGTAGCGGTCGAGCGATTCCAGACTGAAGCGCCTAGAACCGTTCGGCCACATTGGCAGGCTGAAAATGATTCACGGCGTACGATTCTCAGAGAAAACAATGTATAGGAAGTCCCCTTACATTAATTACCCGAAGACGACTCGTAAGCTTCTGGGGCGGTTGTAGGATGCAGTTAAAAAGAATTAAAAAAGAAACAAAAATATAAAAATAAATATACCGGGTGATCAAACAATCAGTATAAATTTGAAAACTGAATAAATCGCGGGATAATGTAGATAGAGAGGTACAAATTGACACACATGTTTGGAATGACATGGGGTTTTATTAGAAGCAAAAAAATACAAACCTTCAAAAATGTCCGACAGATGGCGCTTCATCTGATCAGAATAGCAATAATTAGCATAACAAAGTAAGACAAGGCAAAGATGATGTTCTTTACAGGAAATACTCAATATGTCCACCATCATTCCTCAATAATAGCTGTAGTCGAGGAATAATGTTGTGAATAGCACTGTAAAGCATGTCCGGAGTTATGGTGAGGCATTAGCGTCGGATGTTGTCTTTCAGCAGCCCTAGAGGTGTCGGTCGATCACGATACACTTGCGACTTCAGGTAACCCCAAAGCCAATAATCGCACGGACTGAGGTCTGGGGACCTGGGAGGCCAAGCATGAGGAAAGTGGTGGCTGAGCACACGATCATCTCCAAATGACGCGCGCAAGAGATCTTTCACGCGTCTAGCAATATGGGGTGTTTTTTTTTTTTTGTTCTAATAAAACCCCATGTCATTCCAAGCATGTGTGTCAATTTTTACCTCTCTATCTACATTATTCCGTGGTTTATTAAGTTTTCAAATTTATACTGACTTTTTGATCACCCAGTATACATGAAAAATGTATCTATATGTATTTATAATTAAATGAATTGATCCAACAAAGGGAGGGTGGGAATGGAACATTGAGGCCTGGCCTTGGAAGACGATTCCTGCCCTCTTTGCCCCCGTGGAAGAGCACTTGCCCGCGAAAGGCAAAGGTTGCGAGTAAGAGTCTCGGTCCGGCACACGGTTTTAATCAGCTAGGAAGTTTAAATATGCATAGTGTTTCTAATATTTCTGACGTCCTCTCAGGTTACGTCAATGCTGCGTAAGATAAGTTAATATATGTTGGGCGCATTCAACTAGCGCCTGCATGGAATAACACATTTCGTTTCCTATACAAGTAAACCTACACAACTGCCCCCCTACTGCATACGGACGTGCTACACTATCACTGGACGACATTATACAGTAACGGATCAGTCCAGTATCCTCAGTTTCCTTTCCGGGCGGGAAGCAGCGCCTGGTCCCCAGCACGAATCCGCCCGGCGGAGTTGTGTCGAAGTCCGGTGAGCCGGCCAGTCTGTGGGGGATTGGTTTTAGGCGGATTTCCATCTGCCACGGCGAATGCAGGCTGGTTCCCCTTATTCCGCCTCAGCTACACTATGTCGGCGATTGCTGCGCAAACAAGTTCTCCGCGTACGCGTACACCACAATTACTCTACCACGCAAACATAGGGGTTACACTCGTCCGGTGTGAGACGTTCCCAGGAGGGGGGGGGGGGGGTCCACCGGGGCCGAACCCACAATAACCCTGGGTTCGGTGTGGGGTGGCGGAGGGGTGAAGTGGAGTGCGGTAGTCGTCGTGGGGTTGTGGACAACTGCGGCTGCGGCGGGGACGGAGCCTCTCCGTCATTTCTAGGCACCCAGTTAACCTACAATACAAATCCTTAATTTCCCTTCTGTAGATGTTTTAAATTACGATATTTGGCATGTGTGAATGTGAAAGACCTTTATTGGTGGTCAAATTTTTAATTTCTTCTTTGCCCAGGATCTGTCAGCGTTATAATATGTACATTTATGTTTGCAAATAATTTACAATAAGCACATTTGAAAGTGAAAGTCTTACAACAAAATACATACGAATGGATTTTAAATTACATAATTTTTATCTAAGACTAGATATCGAAGGATTTAAATTTACAGAATCACTGACACGACGGGTTTCGCTACTTATTCGGTATATCCATATATTTTTAAGTCTTCGTTACCTTTCTTGCCATACGGGCACCATTCAAAATTATTACTGCTATAAACATTCTTTTATATCCTCGTCGTCACATGGTAATTTTCAGCACTACATTACGATTTTATGAAATTTTACAACCTTTGCTTTACATAAGACATTAGTCAATCCGATTTAAGTTTCATCTTTCAATATTAACACGACAACATGTGTGTATAACTTTCTCGTGATGTGTATAAACCTCCGTCCATACATCCTACCTGGCGCCAGCGTCTGTCATTTCAGATGTTGAAGAGAAGAAAACTTCACGGCATGTAAATCGTGAAAAGCCAATGTAGCTACGCTTAGCTACGTCTCTTGCAAGTATACTAGAAGGTGCTACTACTTTACAGGAATGGTTAAGAAGCATTCATTGTACTGTTACTACATCCTTCGTTTACCTGTGAGAGAACCATAGAGTACATTCTACCTGAACATTTACTCGTTTTTGTTTTAACTCACTTAGTTAGTGCTTCCTACCTACTGATAAATTCTGACAGTACGGCACCGAGCTATGCAAGACATCAGTATCAACTGTTTGAAAATACCTGCAAATGATGGTTCTTCAGTGTTTGTAGCTTATACCCTGTTCCCTATAGGATATCATGCTTGTGTATTATGATATATGTAAACATTTCGCTACGAAGATTGTATCAATGACTAGCTGTAATACAATGTATGGGTAGCTCGTGATCATGAGAAAACTCACCATGTACGCACATGCTTGGCGCTCTTATCAGCAACTTGTAGTATCTAGTCTGATCCCTTGTGGCTCGATAATACTAGCTCTCGATTTAACTTTTATACCGTTTGACGTTCTGTAGCATTTTCATTCGCAAACATTCTCACTATTGCACTCGCATATTTTATAACTATAATTATTTATGTTACGGTGCGACCCTTGTGTTTTGGTACCTAACACCTAACTGTTGTGTTCCTTATGCATCCAAGGATGTGTCAGGGCAACGTTCGCTGTAAGGTAACATAATACTAACTTAAAACTGGGCACGCAGTTTCTCGATGGCTGCGAACGTATCACTTTTCCAACCTATACATATTCACTTTCCATCAGAACGCAGCTGTGTTCATCAATCATCTCTTGGTGCAAGAGCGCAAATGTTTATAGTGCAGTTGTCGTTTTGACTTACTTTTCACGCCTGAAAATAAAAATGTTGTCGTAGACGGAGCACACTCTCATTACCTTTCGTAGCTTATTCAAAAATTTGCATCCATTCCTTACTTCACTGTACATAGATACCCTTGTACAGTGTTTAGTGTAGGTTGTATATAATCACTTGTAAATGTGTATGTACTGTACACAGTAATATTGGGTGTAGATATTTTTTCGTAATTAGTTTTCGTAATTAGTTTCACTGTAAATTTTCCTGAGATTAATTCTTCTCTCCTTTTACTTCTAGCTTTGTAGTGTAGACTCTTCATTTCTATTAGTTAACTTACATTTTAAGGTTTGTAAAATACAGGTTGGTTGGCGTTCATATTCTGAGCTGCTTGTCTGTCGTCTGTGGAACGCGACGGCTACGCTGTGCTGTGCGCATGCGCAGCGGCTGTTGATTTGTAAACTGTACCCACTGCGCGTACGTAGTGTCTCGCTCTCTTCATTACATCACGTGCTTTGTGTGTCAGACAAATCACTACGGTGCCTTTAAGGAGCGCAAAGATTGTTAAAATACGAGGGTTGTTGAATAAGTAAGGCTGCACACTTTTTTTCTCATAACATATTTAGTGTTAAGAGTCAGAATTTGGTGACAATATACATCAACATGTCTCGTCCATGTCCTATTTTCCTATGTAGTCTCCATCACGTTCTATGGCCAAAGGCCAACGTTGTGGAATAGCTTGTATTCCCTGCTGGTAAAAGTTCTTGTCCTGTAGGCGTAGCCATGTTTTCATTGCATGACTGACACTCTCGTCGTCTTCCAAGTGTGTTACCCGGAGAGAATCTTTAAGCGGCCAAAACAGATGGACGCCCCAGGATGACAGGTCTGGACTGTAGGTTGGATGAGGCAATGATGTCCAACCCGATTTAGAAATGTGTTCCCGGATCCTCAGCTTTCTGTGTGGGCGTGCATTATCGTGTTGGAGCTAGATTTCTGCTGGATTCTTATTCGATCGAACACATCGGAAACGGTTCTTGAGGTTATTCAGAGTCTTCACGTGTGCCTGTGAATAGATGGTCGACCCTCTCGGCATGACATCCACTAGAATGGCACCATCTCAACCCCAGAAGACTGTTACCATGACTTTTCGAGCAGAGGGGGTTGTCTTGAATTTCTTCTTTAATCTTGGATGAGGATGATGCCACGCTATTGACTGTCTTTTTGTTTCCGGCGCAACGTGGTGCACCCAGCTTTCGTCCCCAGTAACGATCCCTGACAAAAAGCCCTCTCCCACGGTCTCGAAACGCTCCAAGAATTCACATGAAATGGCCTTTGTTTAAATCTTGTGGTCCGCTGTGAGCATTCCTGGAACCCTTCGTGAGCACCTTTTTGAATATCCGAGAATCTTGATCATTGCAAACTCACTTCCAATGCTGACCAACCACTGTAGAGCCAATTCTCGAGTTGTGATCCACTGGTCGGCACGAATGACGGCATCCGCAAGATTCAGCATGTGTGGGACAGTGGCTGTCCCTACCGTGACTGATCATGGAGCTACGTTTCTGCATTTCCTAAGGCTGTAATTTTCTATACCCATCACCCAAGTGTACTCCTATCGACTGCAGCATCGACACACTCTGCACACAAACGTTTATCGATGTTCACCACTGTTTATTTTTCTGCACACAATGAATTCAATAACAACACGCTGCTTGTAACGTGAGTCGTGTGTAGACCCCATTTAGACGCTGTATCACGGCTCTGACATCTCCTAGAAAGGTTCGAAACTTCACCGGCGCACAGAACAGACATCATATGTGAAGCACCAACAAGGACGTTTGTCTACGTATATTAATGGCTCTTTTTTTAAAATGTAGAGCATTACTTATTGAACGACATTTGTAAATCTTGCGCTTGGCGATGGATGTGTTTTCAGAGCTTACAGTGGCTCTAGGACATTCAATCAAAATCTTAATTAACAAAAATTTAGATTATGTTCAATTAAGAAACATGAAATAAATATTAAATTTCCTCAACACTGACCATAGAATTGTGGTACACAAGTTCAAATCAACTTTGTCAGCTTGTTTGTTTAATCAATACTTCCTTTTCTAACCTGGGTGTCTCCAAAAACATATGCGTATCTGTCTGATAGTTCCTGTAGCTCCTCCTTTTGGTATGGGGTCGAACACGCAGATTCATTTACCCTATCGTGTACGATGTTATAAAATAACTGTATTCGGATATTTGAGGGGTGCTCTTTTTTACTTTCATTGGTGTTTGGTTCAACCAAATATGCTGACAATTGCTGGTCGTTTATTGTAAAATGGCGTTTCCCTTTTTCTATATCAATTTATGCCTGATATTTTCCAAATGTGTCCGTACCAATAAGGCAATTTACTATCAATTTATCGACCACCAGGAAAATTCACTGCAAAGAAAAGTTACCGGTTTTAACAGGGATTAATGCCTACAGTTTGACTTCGTTAGACTTGCTTCCTATTGCTGTCTGTATTTTGCAATTCTGAACGGAAAGTGTTTGTATACAGCCTCGCTTTTGCAATTCATCAGACAGTCCCTGAGATATCATGTTAGTCGTGGCGCCGGTATCTAGTACCATAGGTACACTTAAAGTCCAATACCTAGGCGTAAAACTATTGGTTCCACTGTTTTCTCACCTGCCTTTCATGGTTAGTGGTATCTTCCTGGCAAATTTCATTCTTTGATATCTCTGCTCTGATCTAAGAAAAAAGCTATTAGTTAGCGTTATGCCCCCACCCCTTTCACTGGTAGTCAATCAGGAGCCTACCTAGACGTGTTTAGGTTTACCTGGCTAACCGGGGTACTGACCTCCTCATTGGAGGTGATGTCCACTAAGTGTCTTGTGCAGCTCTTGATTCCATATCTCGATAGCCTTCGCCACTATTTGAAACATAATTGTGGCTATGTTGACTATAATCATCTGCTGGCAGATTGACTGTTTGCGTTTTGTCCTTGCCAACTGCCGCATAGGCTATCGCCACCAGTCGGCGTCCCTTGGGGACCTGCTGCCTGTACTCTCTCTACTCTCTCTGACCAGTATAGCCCGAACGGTTAAAATTTTGTCCTTGACTGTTCTTGTAACCTCGTTTATATTTTTGGCCTTCCCCGTTGCCAAAGTGGTTCCTACACTACTGGCCATTAAAATTGTACACCAAGAAGAAATGCAGATGATAAACGGGTATTCATTGGACAAATATATTATACTAGAACTGACATGTAATTACATTGGCACGCAATTTGGGTTTATAGATCCTGAGAAATCAGTACCCAGAACAACCTCCTCTGGCCGTAATAACGGCCTTCATACGCCTGGGCATTGAGTCAAACAGAGCTTGGATGATGTGTACAGGTAAAGCTGCCCATGCAACTTCACCACGATACCACAGTTCATCAAGAGTAGTGACTGGCGTATTGTGACGAGCTAATTGCTCGGCCACCATTGACCAGACGTTTTCAATTGGTGACAGATCTGGAGAATGTACTGGCCAGGGCAGCAGTCGAACATTTTCTGTATCCAAAAAGACCCGTACAAGACCTGCAACATGCGGTCGTGCATTATCCTGCTGAAATGTAGGGTTTCGCAGGGATAGAATGGAGGGTAAAGTCACGGCTCGTAACACATCTGAAATGTAACGTCCACTGTTCAAAGTGCCGTCAATGCGAACAAGAGGTGAACAAGACGTGTAACCAATGGCACCTCTTACCATCATGACGCTTCAAACCTTCAGTATGGCGATGACAAATACATGCTTCCAATGTGCGTTCACCACGATGACTCCGAACACGGATGCGACCATCACGATTCTGTAAACAGAACCTGGATTCATCCGAAAAAATTACGTTTTGCCATTCGTGCACCCAGGTTCGTTTGTTGAGTACACCATCGCAGGCGCTCCTGTCTGTGATGCAGCGTCGAGAGTAACCGCAACCGTGGTCTCCGAGTTGATAGTCCATGCTGCTGCAAACGTCATCGAACTGTTCGTGCAGATAGTTGTTGTCTTGCAAACGTCCCCATCTGTTGACTCAGGAATCGAGACGTGGCTGCACGGTCCGTTACAGCCATGCGAATAAGATGCTTGTCATCTCGACAGCTAGTGATACGAGGCCGTTGGGATCCAGCACGGCGTTCCGTATTACCCTCCTGAACCCACTGATTCCATATTCTGCTAACAGTCATTGGATCTCGACCAACGCGAGCACCAATGCCGCGATACGATAAACCGCAATCGCGATAGGCTACAATCTGACCTTTATCAAAGTCGGAAACGTGATGGTACGCATTTCTCCCCCTTACAAGAGGCATCACAACAACGTTTCACCAGGCAACGCCGGTCAACTGGTGTTTGTGTGAGAAATTGGTTGGAAACTTTCCTCATGTCAGCACGATGTAGGTGTCGCCACTGGCGCCAACCTTGTGTGAATGCTCTGAAAAGCTAATCATTTGCATATCACAGCATCTTCTTCCTGTCAGTTAAATTTAGCGTCTGTAGCACGTCATCTTCATGGTGTAGCAATTTAAATCACCAGTAGTGTATTACCATTGTTGCGAGGTGGGTACGGTTGCCAACCGTGTTGCTTATTGTTACCATTTCCACCTTGCTGTTCGCTAAATCTTGGGGGATCAATCTATGCGCTGACATTTTGTGCGTCTTCTGGCCTTTCCTCATAAATAAGGTCAATGGAATCACATACTGATGAAAAGCACTCTATGTTATGTTCTAGAATGGTAATTAATTTTTCACGAATTTGGGCACACAGACGGCTTTTCAAAACCATTAACACGTCCACATGGGAGATCGGGTTCGTCCAGTATCGAATTTTATTTAAATCTTTCTCAAAGTACTTTATTAGCCCCCACGTTTGGTACTGAATGGTGACGGATTGAAAACTTCGCGGAGCAAAATCTCTCTGGAACTGTTCATAAGTGTGACATCTTTCTGGCATATCCGTGCCCCTCAGCAAGGCGTCACCTTGCGAGCATCCTAGAACAAAAAGGATCTTTTGTTTTTCTTTCTAATTTCTAGGGAACAGATTACATAGGGCCGTTACGAACATCATCGGGTTCATCCCTTTGCCTTCCGATGAAAAAATAGGGAATGGTCTATTCTGTAATAAACCTTAGTTAGATAAAATACTGAAAGGATATGGAGCACTATCTGTTGCCGTGTGCCATTGTTTTGGTACATGGGATTATATTCTGAGAACGGTTGCGCGACAGGTACAGCTAGAGAGCCTATATAGGGAGAGAGTGGTCAATCGGCCCGTGGCCGCCATGTTTTTACCAGATTGCGCGCGAGACGTACAATTAGATAGCGACGCAAGCAGAAAGCTAGCCACTTCATGAGTAAAATAAGGCATTTGTTTGACGCATGAGACCAAAGCAGATCTTCTAGCTTAATACTCGGTACATGATTAAAACAAATGCCATTCGTCTATATTTATATAGGCCTAATAAATTTGTGAGCAAATGGAAGTATCGTGGAGCAGTGTGTATGTCTCCCTAATTTCAACAGCTGTATTTTATGCTGCTATATAAACATTGAGAACTGATTAATAAGAAAAAGAAGTTTCATTTCATGTATCTCAGAGTACATGATGCTATTTCAGATTTTTCCGTGCGGATATTCATCGCTGAAATTGGAAAACTTTTGTCTCTTTCCGTCCCCACATAATGCATTTTAAGTGTGTGTCGATCTTATAACATTTTCTTATGCTGGCAAAACACGTCATTCTGTACACACTTTTAGGAACTCTACACCACAGGAAATCGGATAAATATCAGTACTTAGGTACTCTACTGAAACAGCAGAAAGTAATTCAAAATAGGTAACTGAATATCACACGATAATTATAATTGACAGGAATATGAATAGCCAAGACCACAGAGCCAAGTGCGAGTCGCCAACCAGAAGTATGTAGACCTAGGGTTCCGTATACATGTTGAAACACATAGTGTAGCATGAACTGTCACTCGGGAACCACTAAAAGCCTAGAAAATAACGTTTAAAAAAAACCTGGGTTGAGCAGAATTGGAACCCACGACCTTCGGATTACAAAGTTAAAACTCTGCCCCTGTGCTACAAGGCCACACTAATAACGCTGTGGTGTTTCTTTACTTCTTTCATGGGCCTTACTAACGTCATATCACGGGTGAAAATTACTTACTTCATATAGAAACGAATAATTTGTTGGTTTCCATAAGTCGCCTTTCCGATTCCCGCCTTCTCGGTTGACTTCCACTGCCCACTGTTTACGTCTTTCTTCATTTCTTGGGGAAACGAGCATCATACTGTATATCCATCTTCACTTCGGTTTTTGCACCCAACAGTGGAGCAACCAGTCATTCGTCTTGACTGTCCTTGATGATTCATATTATTAGTGACACTCGGTAAATAACTTTAAATAAAAAATAGCTGTGAAGTTCTAAAAGTATCGTCGCAGATCCGACCAACAGAGAGACTGTAAGGTAATTTACGTAAATAGAACCGACAGAGAACATGCAAAAGTCCTGCAATACCTACCGTATTACAACCTGTACATAATTGTACAATGGAATTGGTGTTCAAAGCATTGAAGAGAACCAATAGTACAGAATCACACACAGTATCTATTTATACTAATACCAAGTTACCGCCAGTGTGGTAAAAACATGGCGTCCTCGGCTCTCAGCCAATCAGCGACGCTATCACCATTGGCCACTCTCTCCCTCTATACAGGCTCTCTAGGTACAACCAGTCGGCTGCGGCTGCTGCATCTTGTAACTCCTATCTGCTTCGTCTGACGGGCTTGTAACAAACTGCGGATAGCTAGTTGATTGCTTGGTGTCGGATTTTCTTTCATTACTTTTGCAGCTTAGGCTACTCCGCAACTTTACCTCCGCTGTTTTAATGCCCGAATCTATCCTAGCCAATGGTTCATTCTCTTTTCCCTTCATCATCTCCTCAACTATTTCCAGCAAGTTCCGTGTTCCTGAACTACCTTTTGCGCCAGGGCACTACCTCGGTCTAGCATACCTACTCCCGCCCTATCCTTTAATTCTTTTACATCTTTGTACATTCTTTTTACACAAACTGAGTATTAAACTCAAATTATTTAGTTGCAATGACAATTCATGTACCTCTTCTGATAAATGTTTACATAATGACTGCAACTCGCTAACAGCACCTGTGTGGGTGTCCAAATTCTTACGTATTATGTCTGTTGCATTTTAGTTTATACATCACTCACACATTTTAACTTATCTGCCAGTTATTCTTGTTCCTCGTCTACCGATGACTCTCCTTCTGAGATAAGTCAATTAGCAACTCTGCTTTTATCTCCTTTCCGATGTTTACGAGTTCTCACGTTAATTCGTTGGACAGGTCAGTACGTGAATTCTAAGGTCATCGAACTGCTGTGTTAAATAAAATTTACGAACATCAAACGGTTGCTTTTGTTCATTTCTAAGACTATTAAAGATTCGTGTTTGTTTTTCAGCAAAGTTGTCAAACGTTTGCCTTTTTTCATTTTTAAGAGAGTTAAAATTTTGTGTTTGTTTTTAAGCAAATTTTTAATACGTTTGCTTTTGTTCCTGTGTAAAATCAATGTTTTATATCATTGAATTTCACATTAAAGTATCTCCTTACTTCTTGCATTGTGTCGCGATCGGCGTACCGGGTGTGCCCACTTAAGTTTGTTCAATTATATTTCCATTAAGTGTCTGTGTCACAGGAGAAGTATAATTAACGGATCTGCGCTATCGCGCCTTTGCTTCTCACTACAAGAGAAAATGCTTGCCGGTGAAAACTGCGAAGCCGTCTCGTCTGCCGTGATCATGGTAGCATCACGGATTACAACGCTGCTGCTGTCTGTGCCCATAGCATTTAAGGGTACAGCTGGCCGTCGTCACAGTGATGGACATTTTCAACTTCTTGTTATGTGCGCGTCGGTGACATCTTGTGTCTGCATATTCACTAATGGACTACCTGCAATAGACCTATCTGATGTATTCTTTTTTGTGATTTTTCAGTAAAACAATTAAACTATAGAAAATTGTGGAATAAAACCTCCTTTTCTAAATTGCGATGATACCACTTCACAGCCTAATCTGTAGTGCGTCACTGACATATATTACTTCCTGACTGGACGCACTTACTTCTCAACATCAAAATAATTTAACGGAAATATCTACTTTTTTTTAAAGAGTGCTTCAGACCGGGATATAACTTGGAAAACGTGCTGTGGCCACTCTCTGATGAGGCGCTACTGAGTTCTGTCAGGTAAGCAATATGT
Source organism: Schistocerca piceifrons (assembly GCF_021461385.2). Lineage (NCBI taxonomy): Eukaryota > Metazoa > Arthropoda > Insecta > Orthoptera > Acrididae > Schistocerca > Schistocerca piceifrons. The sequence goes on along the minus strand of NC_060140.1, from coordinate 669,938,577 downwards.
CGTAAATTTTTCTGCGTTCTAGTCGCTCCTTGCGGTCTTCTCGATATAATTCTCCTGTTAATCCTCTCTGATTTACACGTACCATGTCTCTGCCCCTATTCGTTATGATTCCAACAATATTCCAACCATGAAACGAAAAAGATGATGACAATATAATGAAAACTTCCAAAACACACTACTGTATAACATTTAAACAATAACCTCATCCTTTCTCTCTATGGCACCGTCCAAGGAGCGGTCGCCATTTTGTAAAAATGCAATTAATTTGGCGAGAGAGTGTGCTTACCTCTCCTCTCTCGTAGTACGACAATGTCGATGACGAAGCGGTGGTCGTCCTCTTGAAGATAATTCCCATTTATCCAAAGACTGACTTCATGGTTCTTCATGCGCATAGAGGGGAACAGGTGTACTTGAAACTCGTGGCTCCATGTGCTATCCACCTTTTATTTGTTAGGCACATATACGACGGATGGAATTTCAATAGTGGCAAATGTTTATTTACAACCTACTCAAAATAGATAAATGTTTCAGAGTTTTACTGTCCTTCATAGCAGTCACCAGAATTGTGTATAACCAGTAGCCAGTAATGTCGAACTCGTGGGATAGCTTTAGCAGCGCCAGTTGAGTTGATAGTTCGAGAGGAGCAGTCTATTTCCCAAATCTCTGTAACTATTCTGAAACGAATGCCAAGAAGTGCTTCCTTCGTCTTAGGAATCGAAATCACAAGGGCTTAAGAACTTGGACTGTGGTGGATTGCAGGCTGTGTTCAAAAAATGAGCAGCTTAGGGAAAAAATCGGTGACACTTTCTGCAGGATACACCCATCATTGCGTAGGACAATGCACGGTCTTGTGTGGCACCAACTTGCGACTCATTTGGTCGACTGATGGGACTTGATTCCTGAGATGAAGGAACCACTTTATGGCATTCGTTTCAGAACTGTTACAGAGATTCGTCAGGCAGTAGACCGCTCCACTCGATGTATCAACACATATGGCGCTGCTAAATGTGTCCTACGACTTCCACGTTGCTGGCAAGGGGTTATACGCAATGCTGGTGATTACTCTCAAGGACAGGAAAACTTTGAAACATGCGTCTGCTTTCTGTAAGTTGTAAATAAATATTTGCCACTATTAAAGTTCCAACCGTCGTAGGACAAGATACATCCGTACACCACAGCGGACGAGAATAGAAAAGCTATATAACAAGCATTAAAACAAGAGCGGTGGTGTTAAAAAATTTGAAGGTACAGGTATGCTGTTCTGAATTTTTCTGCCGCCCTCTCAGATTACATTTAGGCTCCAAAATATGAATTAATATATATTTGGCGAATTCAACTATATCCAGTATGAATTAACACACTTAGTTTTTCTATACTGGTAAACCTTATAGGTACCTACACAGGGTCATAAATTTTGCGACCTGATCTTTTCTGCACCCTTGTATCTGGAACACTGAGTGGACTACGTCTATCAGTGTAGACTAACGGTTTTGCGTCCACGCTTCCACACTTCAACACCTGATCTGCTGCCCAAGGAAAAATAAGGATTAATGGCTAGCTCTCTCCACACGTACTTGGAGGTTATAGCCAACATAAAAACATACTACTCCTAATACCTATAATTAGTCTTCTGCAAATGAAATAAATACTGATTTAATGTTGTTCAGTACACTATCACCAGTCACAAATAAAAACAAATCTGCACTTACACGCATTGCACCGTACATACTTTATTCCGAATGGTTTCCGAGGCAGAAAACATTTAACGTACACTTTTATCTATTTTCTGTATAATCCAGTACACTATACGTTTAACCATGTACAGCCTCGCGGGGGTAGCCGCGCTGTCCGAGGCGTCTTGTCACGGCCCGCGCGGCTCCCTCCGTGGGAGGTTCGAGTCCTCCCTCGGGCATGGGTGTGTGTGTTGTCCTTAGCGTAAGTTAGTTTGAGTTAGATTAAGTAGTGCGTAAGCTTAGGGACCGACGACCTCAGCAGTTTGTTCCCATAAGACCTTACTACAAATTTCTAAAAAAAGATTTAGCCGTATACACACGTGCAGCAGTTATTAAATATTGCAACATCCGTTTCACAAAATATCAATTGAAACAAGCTCTGGGAAACACTCCCCGATCAGGAACTCGACAGCAGCAAAGCACTACCATGGAAGAAGCCTTAAACGTACTCCTTTGCATGTTCTTATGTAGAGTAGATGTGTGGAATGTTAGCTAGTACGTTTTACAAACAGAGTTAACCGATTCTTCCTTCTCTAAATCCCTCCCACCGTTCCACTCACAACACAAAAATGGGCCACTCGGTGTTCAACGAGCTAATGTAATGGCAACAAGGTATGCTGGACTAGACTCGAAAAACAAAGAGTAAAACACATACGAGCGTGCCACTAGTCCAAAAACAAATGTACTTTACATCTGTTCTATGTCGGTAATGGGGCATATGTCCACATAAGATTTCTTGGTTCAAGTGAATTTTCCTGCTCATATCCATCAAAGTTGACGATTACTCCTGTAAAACACTGTAATACAATGAGAATCTCCAGGGACTTATTTCCTCGCCTAATATTTTTAGATCCTTTTTGTTTCGTTGTTCAATAGACTATTGATATTCCAGTTCCATTTTTAAAAAATCTTCCACGATTAACATTAGACCATTTCATCGCCTCTTATTCTAAGTCTTCTTTCCTTTATTTCATCGTGAAATACACGTAGTTACTCAAATTAATGAAATAAACTCTCTATACGTGATGCGATGCTATTCCTAAAACTATGAATGCTGCCCTTAATTCTATACACCTCTCCCTGCTTGTCTGTAAGGTCTCTCAGTGTTCCAGAATTAACTGCAATTTGAACAGTTTCATAACAGATTTCTAACTGCACTTATACAAACACCAGCTTACAGCTGCAGGCAATCATTATTTCGAATGAAGTTTTTGAAAGCGTACATTCGATTGATGCAATGTTTCTCTTACTTAATCTCTTATCACATAAACTGCTGGGAAAAAATTGTTACTCTTTTAGAGGTTTCCAATTCACTCAAGATTTATTGTTTGCAACAGTGCATATGGGATACATGAAATGATAACATTTACGAATCAATAGCACATACGGTTCTGAGGTATCAAGTACGGACCAAAAACAATAAACTCCCACATTAGTACGTGGTGAAGCCTCCACTGGCGGCAATGCAGGCTCTGACTGCCTACATCTACATCTACATGAATACTCTGCAAATCACATTTAAGTGCCTGGCAGAGGATTCATCGAACCACCTTCACAATTCTCTATTAATCCAATCTAGTATAGCGTGTGGGAAGAAGGAACACCTATATCTTTCCGTACTAGCTCTGATTTCCCTTATTTTATCTTTGTGACCGTTCCTTCCTATGTAAGTCTGTGTCAACAAAATATTTTCTCATTCGGAGGAGAAAGTTGGTGATTGGAATTTCGTGAGAAGACTCCGTCGCAACGAAAAACGCCTTTCTTTTAATGATGTCCAGCCCAAATTCTGTATCATTTCTGTGACACTCTCTCTCATATTTCGCGATAATACAAAACGTGCTGCCTTTCTTTGAACTTTTTCGATGTACTCAGTCAGTCCTAGCTGGTAAGGATCCCACACCGCGCAGCAGTATTTTAAAAGAGGACGGACAAGCGTAGTGTAGGCAGTCTCCTTAGTAGGTCTGTTACATTTTCTAGGTGTCTTGCCAATGAAACGCAGTCTTTGCTTAGCCTTCCCCACAACATTTTCTGTGTTCCTTCCAATTTAAATTGTTCGTAATTGTAATTCCTACGTATTTAGTTGAATTTACGGCTTTTAGATTAGACTGATTTATCGTGTAACCGAAGTTTAACGCGTTCTTTTTAGCACTCATGTGGATGACTTCACAATTTTCGTTATTTAAGGTCAATTGTCACTTTTCGCACCATTTCGATATTTCATCTAAATCGTTTAGCAGTTTGTTTTGATCTTCTGATGACTTTATTTGTCGATAAACGACAGCGTCAGCTACAAACAACCGAAGACTGCTGCTCATATTGTCTCCAAAATTGTTTATGTAGATAAGGAACAGCGAAGGGCTTATATCACTACCTTGGGGAACTCCAGAAATCACTTCTGTTTTACTCGATGACTTTCCGTCAATTACAACGAACTGTGACCTCTCTGACAAGATATCACAGATCCAGTCACATAACTGAGACGATATTCCATAAGCACGCAATTTCACTACGACCTGCTTGTGTAGTACAGTGTCAAAAGCCTTCCGGAAATCCCGAAATACGGAATCAATCCGAAATTCCTTGTCAATAGCACTCAGCACTACAAGTGAATAAAGAGCTAGTTGTGTTTCACAAGAACGATGTTTTCTAAGCACATGTTGACTGTGTGTCAATAGTCCGTTTCCTCTGAGTTAATTCATTACGTTCGAACACAATATATGTTCTAAAATCTTGCTGCACATCGACGTTAACGATATGGGCCTGTAAGTTAGTGGATTACTCCTACTAACTTTCTTGAATATTGGTGTGACCTGTGCTACTTTCCAGTCTTTGGGTACGGATCTTTCGTCGAGCGAACGGTTGTATACGATTGTTAAGTATGGAGCTAATGCATCAGGATACTCCGAAAGGAACCTAACTAGTATATAGTCTGGACCAGAAGACTTCATTTTATTAAGTGATTTGAGTTGCTTCACTACTCCGAGGATATTTACTTCTACGTTATTCATGTTGGCAGCTGTTCTCGATTAGAATTCTGGAATATTTACTTCGTCTTCCTTTGTGAAGGCATTTCGGAAGGCTGTGTTTAATAACTCTGCTTCGGCAGCACTGTCTTCGATAGTATTTCCACTGCTATCAGGCAGAGAAGGCATTGATTGTTTCTTGCCGCTAACATACTTCACATACGACCAGAATCTCTTTGGATTTTCTGCCATGTTTCGAGAGAAAGTTTCGTTGTGGAAACTGCTACAGGCGTCTCACATTGAAGTCCGCGCTTAATTTCGAGCTTCTGTAAAAGATCGCCAATTATGCGGATTTTTCGTCTGTTTAAATTTGGCATGTTTGTTTCGTTGTCTCTGCAAAAGTGTTCTAACCCGTTTTGTGTACCAAGGAGGATCATCTCCGTCGTTTGTTAATTTATTTGGTATAAATCTCTTAACTGCTGCCGATACTAGTTTTTTTTTTAATTTGAGCCACATCTGGTATACACTTGTATTATTAATTTGGAATGAGTGGAGATTGTCTCTCAGGAAGGCGTAAAGTGAATTCTTATCTGCTTTTCTGAACAGGTACATTTTTCGCTAATTTTTCGAGGATTTGGGGATTACAATATTCAATCTTGCTACGGTAGCCATGTGTTCATCAATCCCTGAATCGGTTTTGATGCTCGATATTAACTCAGGATTATTTGTTGCTAAGAGGTCAAGTGTGTTTTCACAACCGTTTACTATTCGCGTGAGCTCATGATCTAATTGCTCGAGATAATTTTCAGAGAATGCGTTTAGCACAATTTCGGATGATATTTTATGCGTACCTCCAGAATTAAACATGTATTTTCGCCAACATATCGAGGGTAAATTAAAGTCACCACCAACTATTATCGTATGATTCGGGAACGTGTTTGAAATCAAACTCGTTTTCTTTGAACCTTTCAGCAACTGTATCATCTGAATTGGGAGGTCGGTAAAAGGATCTAATTATTATTTTATTCCGGATGCCAACAATGACCTCTGCCCATACTAACTCACAGGAAGTATCTACTTCAATTTCGCGACAAGTTAAACTACTTCTGACAGCAACAAACACGCCTCCGCCAACCGTGTTTAGCCTATCCTTTTGGAACACCGTTAGGATCTTCGGAAAAATTTCGGCTGAGCTTATATACGGCTTTAGCCAGCTTTCAGTGCCTATAACGCTTTGAGCATCAGCGCTTTCTATTAGCGCTTGGAGCTCTGGTACTTTCCCAACACAGCTACGACAATTTCCAACTGCTATACCAGTGGTTCCTGTATCTACGTTCCTCCTGTGTTCAGCCTGCACCCTTCGTGACTGAAGCCCTTCTTGTGCTTCCCTGAGACCCTCTAACCTAAAAGATCGCTCAATCCACGCCGCACAGCCCCTGCTACCCGTGTAGCCGCCTTCTGCGTATAGTGGACACCTGGTCTATTCAGCGGAACCCGAAACCCGACCACCCTTTGGCGCAAGTCGAGGAATCTGCAGCCTACACGGTCGTTGAACCGTCTGAGCCTCCACTCTGCTCTGTACCAGAGGTCCGCAATCGGTCCTGTCGACTACGCTGCAAATGGTCAGCTCTGCTTTCATCTTGCAAGCAAGACTGGCAGCCTTTACCACTTCTGTTAGCCGCTCGAAACCAGAGAGAATCTCTTCTGATCCAAAGTGACACACATCATTGGTACCGACGTGAGCCACCACCTGTAGTTGGTTGCACCTTGTGCTCTTCATGGCATCCAGGAGGACCCTTTCCACATCTGGAATGACTCCACCCGGTATGCACACGGAGTGCACATTGGATTTCTTACCCTTCTTGTCAGCCAAGTCCCTAAGGGGCCCCATAACGCGCCCAACGTTGGTGCTCCCAACTACCAATAATCCTACCCTCTGCAATTGCCCAGATCTCGCAGGCTCAGTGGTTTCCACTGAAACAGGACAGGCGACAGCATCTGGCTCAGTGTCAGCCACAGACAACACCTGGAACCTGTTTGTCAGACAAACCGTGGAGGCCTTATATGCGCCCGCCTGGGAAGTCTTTCGCCACCTGCTTCGCCCCAGGGCGACCTCCCACTCTACCACAGGTGAGGGGTCAGCCTCAGTGCGAGCAGTAACTGGGTTAGCCACCGGTGAGGAGCGATCGGAGGAATCTGACACGCTGGACGTCCGTTGGATCCCTACGGCCCTCCCACAGAAGTAGTGCCCATCCACTGCAGCCTCAAGCTGTGTAACCGAAGCCATCACAGCCTGAAGCTGAGAGCGAAGTGTTACCACACACAACAATCGCAGCCCCTGTACATACTAAAGACCGTGGAAAACTAAACTATGCATATAAACGGACTATCAGCGCGTTCTGCACAACTCTACTGTAGAACCTGCCGAAAACGCACGAACTGTGTCTAGTAATACACAGACTGTCATCCAGTCAATCTTACAGCTAGCGAATACTCTCCTGGGACACGTTATGCGACGCCTGCTCGAACTGCTCACGAGGTTCTGTAACAGTTGTTGGTTGACGACTCACGCGAGTCGCTTTTTGTCCATCATATCGAACACATTCTCGACTGGAGACAGCTCCGGAGATTGTGCTGGCCAGGGTATTTGCTGCATGTCTTGCAGAGCACGTTCAGTTTCACGACATTGTATGGGCGAGCATTATCATATCGCAACAACACACTACCTTCCCGTTGCAAGAGCGGCAAAAGATTGGAACTAACAATATTCTGCACGTACCGAGTGCTGGTCAGCAAACCCTACAGAAACACCAAAGGTGAACAAAGAGCTGTAGCTCATCGTACCCCAGACTATAATGCATGGCGTGGACCAGTTTGACTTGGATGAATATACACTCAACAGGTCCACGTCTAATGTGCAAACGACCATCACTTGCTTGAAAGCTGAGTCTGTTTTCCTCGCTGAAGACCACGGCGCGACGTTCCATCTTCCAAGTGATCCTCTGGCGGCACCCGCCAAGCCGTGTACGTCGATGCTGTGGCGTGAGAGGCCGATGGGGAGAAGAATTGTGTGCCGTAGTCCCACCGCTAATAACCGGTTGGCAACAGCTAACAAGCCCTCTTATCTTTGCTGTGATAGCTGTACGATCTGCCACTGGTACCCTTACATTACGACAATCCTGGCGGGCGTCTGTGCTGCGTTCACATTATCAATGGTAGCAGCACCGTTGCACAGCTCATGCAGCACGTCCAACCGTTGTGGCAATTCTCCGAAAGGACCGTCCCGCCACGCGGAAGATAACAATTTGACCCAACTCGGCAGGCGGACCGTAGGAGGAAAAGTGTGTCTCCATGTCATAGTTGTCTGTTTGCTTCACACGTTTGCACCCGACTGAACCTTCTCCGTTAAGAGGTGGACACTGATGACGTTCTGGAAGTAGCTACGCTACTACGCTATCTGTTGGCGGACGACAGTGAAATCATTGTCAGTAAATTTATTATCCTCCATGCAGGTGGTCGCTCATGTCGGCACCAATGATGTGTGCCGCTATGGATCGGAGGAAATCCTCTCTGGCTTCCGTCGGCTATCTGATTTGGTGAAGACTGCCAGTCTCGCTAGCGGGATGAAAGCAGAGCTCACCATCTACAGCATCGTCGACGGGACTGACTGCGGACCATTGGTACATAGCTGAGTGAAGGGTCTGAATCAGAGGCTGAGACGGTTCTGCGACCGTGTGGGCTGCAGATTCCTCGACTTGCGCCATAGGGTGGTGGGGTTTCGGGTTCCGCTGGATAGGTCAGGAGTCCACTACACGCAGCAAGCGGCTACGCGGGTAGCAGGGGTTGTGTGGCGTGTACTGGGCGGTTTTTTAGGTTAGATGGCCTCGGGCAACTACAGAAAGGGCAACAGCCTCAAAGGGTGCGGGGCAAAGTCAGGACATGCGGGGACCAAGCAGCAATCGGTATTGTAATTGTAAACTGTCAAAAGATGGTTCAAATGGCTCTGAGCACTATGGGATTTAACATCTGTGGTCATCAGTCCCCTAGAACTTAGAACTACTTAAACCTAACTAACCTAAGGACATCACACACATCCATGCCCGAGGCAGGATTCGAGCCTGCGACCGTAGCAGTCGCGCGGTTCCGGACTGAGCACCTAGAACCGCTAGACTACCGCGGCCGGCTGTAAACTGTCGAAGCTGCATTGGTAAAGTACCGGAACTTCAAGCGCTTATAGAAAGCACCGAAGCTGAAATCGTTATAGGTACGGAAAGCTGGCTGAAGCCAGAGATAAATTCATCCGAAATTTTTACAAAGGCACAGACGGTGTTTAGAAAGGATAGATTGCATGCAACCGGTGATGGCGTGTTTGTCGCTGTTAGTAGCAGTTTATCTTGTAGCGAAGTAGAAGTGGATAGTTCCTTTGAATTATTATGGGTGGAGGTTACACTCAACAACCGAGCTAAGTTAATAATTGGCTCCTTTTACCGACCTCCCGACTCAGCAGCATTAGTGGCAGAACAACTAAGAGAAAATCTGGAATACATTTCACATAAATTTTCTCAGCATTTTATAGTCTTAGGTGGAGATTTCAATTTATCAGATATAGACTGGGACACTCAGATGTTTAGGACGGGTGGTAGGGACAGAGCATCGAGTGACATGATACTGAGTGCACTATCCGAATATTACCTCGAGCAATTACACAGAGAAACGACTCGAGGAGATAACATCTTGGACCTACTGATAACAAACAGACCCGAACTTTTCGACTCTGTAAGTGCAAAACAGGGAATCAGTGATCATAAGGCCGTTGCAGCAATCCTGAATATGGAAGTTAATAGGAATATAAAAAAGGGGGGGAAGGTTTATCTGTTTAGCAAGAGTAATAGAAGGCAGATTTCAGACTACCTAGCAGATCAAAATGAAAATTTCTGTTCGGACACTGACAATGTTGAGTGTTTATGGAAAAAGTTCAAGGCAATCGTAAAATGCGTTTTAGACAGGGACGGAAAAAACCCACCGTGGTTCAACAAGAAAGTTAGGAAACTACTGCGAAAGCAAGTTTAAACGCAGCCAAAACCTCTCAGACAAACAGAAGCTAAACGATGTCAAAGTTAGCGTAAGGAGGGCTATGCGTGAAGCGTTCAGTGAATTCGAAAGTAAAATTCTATGTACCGACTTGATAGAAAAACCTAGGAAGTTCTGGTCTTACGTTAAATCAGTAAGGGGCTCGAAACAGCATATCCAGACACTCCGGGATGATGATGGCATTGAAACAGAGGATGACACGCGTAAAGCTGAAATACTTAACACCTTTTTCCAAAGCTGTTTCACATAGGAAGGGTGCACTGCAGTTCCTTCTCTAAATCCTCACACATACGAAAAAATCGCTGACATCGAAATAAGTGTCCAAGGAATAGAAAAGTAACTGGAATCACTCAACAGAGGAAAGTCCACTGGACCTGACGGGATACCAATTCGATTCTACACAGCCGTGTACCGCAAGTTTCTAGAGAAACGGAAGGTTCCAAATGATTGGAAAAGAGCACAGGTAGTCCCAGTCTTCATGTCGTTTTTGGAAACCCAGAATCTACTCGGTAGGAATCAACATGGATTCCGAAAACAGCGATCGTGTGAGACCCAACTTGCTTTATTTGTTCATGAGACCAAGAAAATATTAGATTCAGGCTCCCAATTAGATGCCATTTTCCTTGACTTCCGGATGGCGTTCGATACAGTTCCGCACTGTCGCCTGATAAACAAAGTAAGAGCCTACGGAATATCAGACCAGCTCTGTGGCTGGATTGAAGAGTTTTTAGCAAACAGAACACAGCATGTTGTTGTCAATGGAGAGACGTCTACAGACGTTAAAGTAACCTCTGGCGTGTCACAGGGAAGTGTTATGGGACCATTGCTTTTCACAATATATTTAAATGACCTAGTAGATAGTGTCGGAGGTTCCATGTGGCTTTTCGCGAATGATGCTGTAGTATACAGAGAAGTTGCAGCATTAGAAAATTGTAGCGAGATGCAGGAAGATCTGCAGCGGATAGGCACTTGGTGCAGGGAGTGGCAACTGACCCTTAACATAGACAAATGTTATTTATTGCGAATACATAGAAGGAAGAGTCCTTTATTGTATGATTATATGATAGCGGAACAAACACTGGTAGCAGTTACCTCTGTAAAATATCTGGGAGTATGCGTGCGGAACGATTTGAAGTGGAATGATCATATAAAATTAATTGTTGGTAAGGCGGGTACCAGGTTGAGATTCGTTGGAAGAGTCCTTAGATAATGTAGTCCATCAACAAAGGAGGTGGCTTACAAAACACTCGTTCGACCTATACTTTAGTATTGCTCATCAGTGTGGGATCCGTACCAGATCGGGTTGACGGAGGAGATAGAGAAGATCGAAAGAAGAGCGGCGCGTTTCGTCACAAGTTTATTTGGTAAGCGTGATAGCGTTACGGAGATGTTTAGCAAACTCAAGTGGCAGACTCTGCAAAAGAGGCGCTGTGCATCGCGTTGTAGCTTGCTCAACAGGTTTCGAGAGGGTGCGTTTCTGGATGAGATATCGAATATATTGCTTCCCCCTTCTTATATCTCCAGAGGAGATCACGAATGTAAATTTAGAGAGATTCGAGCTTTCCTACAGTCGTTCTTCCCGCTTACCATACGCGACTGGAACAGGAAAGGGAGGTAATGACAGTGGCACGTAAAGTGCCCTCCGCCACACACCATTGGGTGGCTTGCGGAGTATAAATGTAGATGTAGATGTAGATGTGGCATAGTCATCGGATCAAAATCTACATCGTCTTTCCAGGTGTACTAACTTTTTCGCGTAGTGTAGGTCACTTAACAATATTGTTGAGAAAACCATAATACGTCGAGAAACTAATTAGGCTTACGATTAGTGTTGTAGTGTAAGATGAAGTTGTATGTCTCAAGCCCACTTCCATATTACTAAAACCCTTTCAAAGATAGGACTGCTTCCTTAGGACATGCTAGCGGTTTTCAACAACAACTGTAGGAACCTGACAAAATGTACTAATCAAGCGATAGTTAGGGAAGAGTAATGCCATATTTCCAAGATTTTTAATTTCTTCCTTTCTTGTTTCCAATTATTGACTCCTCATATTTATACCATACTCTGTTCCAGTTTCAAAAGCTTCTCTGTATATTAATTTAGATGTTAAACTTCCTGGAAGATAAAAACTGTGTGATGGACAGGGATAATTGCCTGTCGCGGACAGGTGTTAAATATTAGTGAACTTTCCCGGAGAATGAAAGATTTTTGGTCAGTGCTGTTGCAAACTGAAAGAGCCACACAGCGTAAAAGAAGGAGAGCTTCTTAACGAATAAATAAACGACCCATCAACACGTTCAGCGTTTGACAGAGCTTCACACCCGTACAATGTTTTAATCTTATACACATTTCACCTCAGAAAAGATTTACCATCACGATACTTCTACAATTCTTCTAGCAGCAGAGTACCATAGGTTGCTGGAGGAGCGAAGCGTTTCTAATTGTTGGAAAAAAGCGCTCTCATTCCTAAGTCCAAAAAGTGACCTCGAGCTCACGCACGGAACTATAGATTGTCTATTGTAGAATTTTGGAACATGGTTTATACTCTCGAACATTTCTGGTGACCCAAAATTTCCTCTGTAGGAGTCAGTATGGGTTTCGAAGACAACGATCGTGTGAAACCAAGCTTACTCTCTTTGCCCACGAGACCCAGAAAGCAGTGGATACCGGAGCCCCGGTTGATGCCGCGTTCCCTGACTTTCGGCAGGCGTTCGATACATTTTGGCACTGCCGCCTAGTGAGCAAAATAGGAGCGTACGGAATATCAGACTAGCTGTGGGACTGGACTGAAGATTTTCTAGCAGCGTCACAGCAGAATGTCAGCGGTGACATAAAAGTATCTTCTAGCGTACCCAAAGGCAGTGTTACAAGTTCCCTTTACTTTTCACAATATGCAGGGTGTTTCGAAACAATACCGACAAACTTAGAGAACTTGTACAGGGTGTCGTGAGACACAAATTGAGGGTAGAAACACATGTTCGTAAACGCCATCCAACGACGGTACAGAGCATTGGAGTTACAGGAGCCGGCTCCCACCGCTAGGCCGCCCCTTCAGCGGCAGAAGGCAATGTTGTTTGTTGTTCATTGATTGAGACTGACTGCTACGATCGCCAGCGGAGAAGATGGAGCTAACTGTTGCACAGACCACAGGCCTCGTTTCCTATGAATACGATGCTCTGTTGCCTTGGTGAATGACGGTTTCGGATATAACTTTCCACCCGCACTTTACTATTCTACTACATATCTAAAAACATTGGAGGTTTTAGAGGATTTCTGGAGGAAAATAAGCTGCGGATGGAACCCTGTATCCGAAACCGTCTTCCACAGAGGCAACACAGCATCACACTCATAAGACGCGAAGTCTGTCAGTGCACTCGCTAACTCCATCTTCTCCACTGGTGATCGTGGCAGTCAGTCGTAGTCATTAAATAACAAACTATACTGCAAAACGTTCAGCCTGTGGCCCCTCAGCCTACCAAGTCACATTTTCTGCCACATGGGTGGTCCAATGGCAGTCCCCGGCGCCTATAACATCGCCGCTCTGTAGCGCCGTTGGATGACGTTTCCAGACATGGGTTTCTATCCTGAATTTGTCTCTGACGACATCCACTACGAGCCCTCGAAGTTTTTCAGTATCATTTTGTAACGCCCTATAAATACATACCTAGTGGGTAATGCCAGAAGTTCCATGAAGGTTTTCGTGATTGGTGTTGTATTCAGTGAAGTCGTAATGCAAGAAAACTGTAGCTAAATGAAGGAAGACCTGAAGAGGATCGATTCTCAGTACAGGGATTGTCAGTAAGTGCTAAGGAAATAGCGGGCAGGTCAAGGAAGAAGAGTAGTGTCCAATCTGTTTGCTTGATGGGACTCTCGTCTGAGCTGTGGGGCAGTGACCGAACGCGCTGGGAGCACACGGCCGCAAATCGTGGCTGGCTCATTTCGTCACGACTGGCACCTACCACCTGCCACCTGCGTTCGGAGCCGATCCTTAGTTCAGCATCGGTTCTAGAACCTATACCAGTGCTTTGGTCGGGAGCCTTGTGGAAGACTTGAATCAGAAGCTCAGACTGTTATTTGACGATCTTGTATGCGGATTTCTCCATCTCTGCAGTCAGGTGAATTCTAGAAACGTCTTAATAGGTCACGGGTGCACTACGCACAGGAAGCTGCTGCAAGGATAGCGGATTAAGTCTGGCATTCACGTGTGGTTTTCTTTCTTTTAGAATAAATAAAACACTCCACAGGCCCGATACGTTTTGATTTCAGACAGGGAAGAACGTTATCTCCATTAAATAAAGGGAACAGTATTCGAAACATAGAAATTAAAAAGTTCAAACAGCCAAGATAGCCAAATAAAAATTTAGTTTGACGACTGGTTTCCGCAGTCTAATATGCCATCATCGTATCTTACGCAAATACAGACCAGCTCATCTCCATTATATGTACAGTACCGTGTCACAACATAAAAAGTGTACACATAATGGAGATGCATTGAGGTGTATTTGCATAAGATCCGATTATGGCAATTTAGATATCTGAAACCAGTCATCAAAAATAAAGGTGTGTTTAGAGATCTTGGCTGTTTGCAGTTTTCACTACCATTTCTCATACGATTCTAGATCGTCCCCATACTTGAATAACGTGAAGCGAATATAGTAGCATTAGTAACGGAACATCGGAGAAAGAAGATGTTAATGCAATATTAGTTATATGCATGAGCAACTACGGAAAGGTCCCATAACTGGTCTCGCTTGTAAACTGTGGCAATGCCTCATAGTACTAGGGACAGAAAGCTGGCTGAAATCAACCGTTAATAAGAATAAAATACTAAATTTCTAGTAGATTGTATAGTCCAAAAACATGTTGTACGCCGGTGGTGGAGGCGTGTTTGTAGCCATAAAAACTTTGATAATATCTAGTGAGGTTAGCACAGTTTCCGAATGCGAAATAATTTAGGTGAAGATAAGCGTTAAACGTCTATGAACTATGGTCTTTGGATGCTTTTGTGGACGCCCTGACTCAGGAGCAGTTGAATCAGAATACTTGACGGGAATCTTGGAGAATATTTCGCATAAATTTTCTGGTCGTGTTATTGTTTTAGCTCGAGATTTCAACTTAGAAGCTATAGAAAGGGGGACTGAAGTCATTAAGGTGGTTCTGAAGGGATAGAAAATCAAGGGAAAATTGAGGCTGAGAGTTGTTATATAGATTCCTGAGCTTGAGGAAACTCTTTGCCTAGAGTTGCTTAGCAACGGCTTTCTTGGCGCATGGGGAGCATGCGAGAGGAGCCGGTTAGCAGCTAATGATTCCATGTCCTCTTCAGCGAGGTCGCTTGATGTAGTGTTTAGTGTTCTCAAATAATTGTGCACTACCCAGGTAGTCGGCACAGTTGTATCTGCATTCTCCAGCATACAATCAAAGGGTTTTTATAACACACGAAATTTGAAACTCAATGTCCCAAAGAGATCTCGTAATTAAAAACTTCTTTTCCTCATTACCAGTGACTTTACATCTGGGGTAGGGTCGTATAAAGTTTTTTTTAAAATAACGTAAATGCCTAATTACATACGAAAACGTAAGGAGTTCCATTCTTTCGTCTATGAAGTGTATTTCCTTCTGCGATATTTAGAGTCCCACCAACAAGGTGTTTTTCTTATACTGAGCTTTATAAAAACAATTTGCGTGTGTAAATTTGCCCACTGAACCCACATTTATAGAAGTATTTTTTTAGTGCGCATCAACAGTAGCCATTAGCTCTGTGCCGTGCTCCAGCAATCCTTGCGACTCGCCCTTCAGTATCGATCCTTCTTAACTTGAGCTCTTTGGCCGCTTCTGGCGAGTCGAACTTCTAGGTTCCTAGGCGTCGTTGCACGCTGAGTAACGGGTATAAGAGGAACGAAAAGGCAGTTCAGGGGAAACATTGGCACCACGACTCCCCGGCACTGGCACCGCCACCCTTTTCCTCTCACCATCCATGAGGAATCAGATTCAGACCATGTATAACGATAGCCCTGTTAGGGCCACTAACGAAGTGTCAGTCTTGATACGACCATTCTATGCCTGTCGACCTTCGTACGCTCACCAATATCAGTACCTATGTAGTTGTGATACTTGTTGCCTGCTACCTCGAACTTCCGCCGTCGGAGGGTGGTATCGGACTTCAAGTCCCACCGCCACACCTTCGACGTGCACTCCAGTGATGTCATTGGAATGACATCATTGTAGGATAGAACAAATTTACTCTTACACCAAGACAGTAATACTGAGACCCACAGGGGACGACCTACCTCAATCTACCACATGAAAAGTGCAAAGTACAAGGGAAAGTCGCCTGGACGAGAAAGCGCGAGTGCGGTGTGAGGAGGTTGGGTGTCCGCGGCTTGTTGGTATCGGCAGCGGGCCCGCGGCCATGAGGAAGGGGCGCTGCATGTCGTCAACCTCCCGACTGCCGTGTGGTCGCTATTCTGTAATATGGTGCTGGGCAGAGCTTCAAGAGAAATTCGATACGGAACGACTTAACTGTAGAATAAAAGACAGTAATGGCTAGCAATTCCTTGGCTCAACTTCGCCTTCTGCTTGTGTGGACTTAAAGTTCTGTAGAGGCTGTCCATTAAGTGGTGACTGCAGCACACCCATTCTATCTCATTCCGACCACGTTCTGTACTGGTGATAAGGATAGTTATTATTTGGTTTATAATTGTTACTGGATGGAATACCCACGCCTCTCTATATTACTTGTTGAAGATTTTTTTTTTTTTTTTTTGTCGTGTACTGTCTAAGTTAAAATAAGAACCCCTGTTTCAGACCCAGGTGGGAATGGAATTGTGTTGTGTGATGTTTAATGGAAGTAATGAGTTGTTGCTGGTAAATTATCCTAATGTATTGATCTTAAGAAAAACGGTTCGTAACTGGTTCATGCTCAGAAACTACGATAAAAATGTTGCATGATTGTTCGCGGGACCTGGCACTGCCTTTACACTACAAACTTAAGTTTAATAAGCTAACTCTAGTGTAAATAATGGAGAAAAAATAATATTTTGGGCGCATTAATTAAACTATGAAGTCGCTTGAACTGTTTACTGGCCAGGTCATAAATTTCAATTTTCTCAAATATGTTCATAACTGCTTACTCTCATCTTGGCCAATTGTCTTATGAGTCAGTAAATCTCCTTTAGAATATAAGACTGCACCTTTATGAGTTTATGGTGCGCAGTATTCATAATACGTGAACATGGAAACTGAAGTACTGATTTTTAATAATAAGTGTTCAAGGGGGCCAATATATATAATCCGAAAGATACTTTGCCATAGACGTGCACAAAGAAAAAGTAATATCTGTATGAAGCCGTTAAGAGTGGGAAAAGGAAGTAGAAGCTTTCACGTTCATAACAAAAATGTTACATTATCTATCATGCATTAGAATTTCCAGTACCCGAACATCGAAAATTGAAGAGCTACCAACCTTTGCCAGCGGGAAAGAGTGAAAGACGCAGAGCTAGACATACACAGTTTTGGCGTAGAGAAAGTAATAGGAATGTGTACATTCATAATGATAATGCATGTGCTTTATTTAACGATTATAATTTTAATACGTGAGCATCGTAAATTGAAGTACCGGTTTTTAAAATTAATTGTACAAGGAAGCCAATGAAACTTACATAATTCAAAAGGCACATGTGCACAAAAGAAAAAAATGTCACGTGTATACATAGCCATTAGGAGATGTAAAAGGAAAGTTGACACACACATGAAAAAAGTTTTCCTTTGTCTCTGACATTGCTACCAACTTCTACCACTCGTAACGATCGGGAGCCACAGTATAAGTGACACAAGAAAGCCACAACGTTTCTTGAAATCGTATGCTACGGACGTTATGTTTAAATGTTTCATCGGACAGCCCTAATGCTGCAACTGCTTCGTCGTTGATGTTGTCAACAGTGGAAAACTAAACTTAGTCACGAATCCGTCGAAGACATGAAACGTTGTTTATCAGCGTCAGTTTTTCAAAAATGGTTCAAATGGCTCTGAGCACTATGGGACTTAACATCTGAGGTCATTAGTCCCCTAGAACTTAGAACTACTTAAACCTAACTAACCTAAGGACATCACACACATCCAAGCCCGAGGCAGGATTCGAACCTGCGACCGTAGCGGTCACGCGGTTCCAGACTGAAGCGCCTAGAACCGCACGGCCACACTGGCCGGCGTCAGTTTTTCGCTTACTTTGGTCTAAGAGTGAACGGTACTAACTCTGTTCGTTTGCCGTCGTCACCACAAAATTTAGATGGTTCAGTATCTTTATTTTGAGTAGCTACATCCTCCCTTATTATATATAAACTATATTTGTATTACGCTATGCCTCAAAGAACATTTACGGAACCGTCTGAAAGACGAAGAGCTAGAGAGAGACAATTTTTGTGTAGAGAAATTAATAGAAATAGTGTAGATGTTGATAACGATGATTCTATTGTTGTTCTGAAATACATTTAAATACGCACTGAACATAATTCCAAATAATTTGAAAACTGTAACTGCTGTTTGATGAATTTATAGCGCAGATTTTGTAACGCAAATCATTTCGCATCTGAGATGGCTTTACGGGATACAACGGCATTCACAGTTTGTTGTCAAAAGGGAAAAGTTAATTAGACGCCATAAACACAAAATTTATTTTTTAGTGTATGTATCAAAGTTTCCCTTCAAATGATGGAACATTTAAAGAGAAATCAAATAATTATTTCAAGAAAAAACGTAGCTTCAAAGCAGCATTTGCCGCGGACCTGTTCTGCAGCTAAAATTTTAGACACTTCAAGATACATGACATCTGCTTTCACAGATCAGATCCACAGACGCAATTGGTCGAATTTTGACCACAGGTGATACTAGTTTATTTTAATGTGTGGTTGTGTACTACCTCGACCGGTGGGACGTGATTATAAATTATTCTATCAAAAATAGCCGTTGCTGCTTTTGGTCAGACCAAACCGTTCCTTTCTTTCGACAAAAATTTGTAATTTTATATTAATTCCTATTACTAAAGTAATGTTATGAAATTGTTTTTATTTTTATTGCCTTTTCATTTCGGTAGACTTCATATTCTGGTAGTTTTTATTTTTTTACGTTTATTGTCTTGGTGAAAGCCTTCGACATTTTTCATTAGGTATATTCAAAGCGACTTTATCCAGAACACAAAGGGTCTTGCTTATTAAGAGATTTTCTGAGGTTTCTGCCGCTAGTGAACATTTCTTGCATTTCGACCACACTCTTTTGATGAATACAAAGAACATAGATTTAAAGCTATTCTGGCTCCAGCCTCGTGGATACAGATGTTAGTTATTCACTGTAATTTAAAAACAAATGTGTTTAATTGCGAGTATTTCTTCATAGAGTTCATTGCAGATGTATTATTGGTCTTAGGTTTTGAGTAATGACTGCATTTATTAAAAGTTGTGTGTTTCTGTAGTTGTATACTAACTGATAATCCCGGCATTCCTCGGATATTCATTTTGATAATTTTCTATTAGCTACGAAAACAAAAATTAAACTGTTTGTAGTGCAATATCGAATAAAAATCATTTCTGTGCCTTCGCAAAGAAACCTTTCAAATTATGCAACAGTCCTACAAAGAAATATGCGTAACTTATAGATATGTAAGTACAGTAACAAAATTAAGAAACATTACATTTCTATACGCTGGGTGCAGCTGTTAGCGTGCCTACAGCCTGAATTCGTAAACGTTTCTGTGACAACGCCTCTACCTGTCTCTATAGACAGCTATAGTTTCCGCCTACAGCCGTTTGCATTTCATAGTTGAAAGCTGTAAAAAGCGCTGCCAGATGTCAGCGATTTCATGAGGTTGACTCGACTGTAGGAGAGTCTTTGTAGTGAAGAGTACATTTATTAAAACTTGATGCATGATGCTGCATGTTTTTCGTGTATCATTGATTGACTTCATATCTCCTCAACTATGATAGGCGGTTCTCAGCCCAAAATAGATTGTTGCGTGACATCTACATCTACATACATACTCAGCAAGCTACTGTATGGTGCATGGCAGAGGGTGCCCTGTACCACTGCTAATCATTTCCTTCTCTGTTCCACTCGCAAATAGAGCGAGGGAGAAAGGACTATCTATATGCCTCCATACGAGCCTCAAACTCTCTAATCATATCTTTATGGTCCTTACGCGAAATGTACGTTAGCAGCAGTAGAATTTTTCTGCAATCAGCTTCAAATGTCGGTAGTCTAACTGTCTGCAATAGTGATCCTCGAAAAGAACGTCATCTTCCTTCCAGTGATTCCAATTTGAGTTCCTATAGCACTTCAGTAACACTTATATGTTCCTCGAACCTATCAGTAACAAATCTAGCAGCCCGCCTGTGAACTGCTTCGAGGTTTTCCTTTAATACGACCTGGTGCGGATCCCTAGCATTCGAACTGCACTCAAAAGTGGGTGCCACTAGTGTCTTGTATTGTTGCGAATCTCGATCCCGGAAGGTGTATTAACTAGAACACGAAAATTGTTCCTCTGGAGCAGCGCCAAACGCAGTTACGGGCAGCAGGCAGTTGCCTTAGCGATCGACACCGATAACAACCAGAGACGACATCGCGGCGCCAGATGATAAAGAGTTTCACAGATAGAGCTACATAGCCCGCAGCAAGCTAAGACTTGGGTAGCACCGGAGGGGAAGCTTCCATACATAGCCTAATATGGTAATTAAAGCGTACTGCTTACATGATTAACCCGCCTAGTGCGTCACAGATTATTCTGAACCGGCCGATGTGGCCGAGCGGTTCTAGGCGCTTCAATCTGGAACCGTGTGACCGCTACGGTCGCAGGTTTGAATCCTGCCTCGGGCGTGGATGTGTGTGATGTCCTTAGGTCAGTTAGGTTTAAGTAGTTCTAGGTCCTAGGGGACTGATGACCTCAGATGTTAAGTCCCATAGTGCTCAGAGCCATATGAACCATTTGATTATTCTGAAAACATCCTTTTGACGGCCTACGAGCCATATAAATAAGGGAACATCAGTACACAAGACAGAATAGGGAACGGCAGTATCCAGACGACACCTGTGTCACATGTCTCCAGACGCCGGACGCCGATGTGGTAGTCTCAGCGAGCGTCGCTTGTTACAGAGATAGATCAGAGCAGTACATAGGAAGCTGATGGGTAGTCAGGCTTAGGGATAGTGCCAGAGGAGCATTCCATGTTCGTTAACAAGGGATTCAGAATGTCTACCCTGCTTCCGTACAATATACTCACCGAGTTCCATACTCAGCACCACATGTAACTTACCTACAGCAGCTGTTGGCGTTTTATAAATAACCCACGTCAACATCCACTCATCGAGCGATTCGGCTGAGGTATAACACCTATGTAATATAGGTAGCAACGTGTCGCTATCGGGACACGGCAATATGCAGTCTTCTTTACAGATTAACCACACTTTCCTAAAATTCTACCAACAAACGGAAACTGGCCATTCGGCTTTCCGACTACAATCCTCATACGCTCTTTCCATTTCATATTGCTTTGCAACGTTACGCCTTGATATTTAATCGACATGGCTGAGTAAAGCACCACATTATTAATACTGTACTCAAACAATAGGGTTTGTTTTTTTTCCTCATCCGCATTAACTTGCATTTTTCTACCTTTCGAACAAGCTGCTATTCATCAGACCGACTAGGAATTTTGTCTAAGAATCTTGTATCCTCCTGCGGTCACCACAGTATCATCAGTAAACAGCCACAGACTGCTATTTACTCTGTCCACCATATCATTTATGTATACAGAAAATAGCAGTGGTCCTATTACAATTACCTGGCCCACTCCTTGTCTCTGGTGGACACTCGCTGTCGAAAACGACATACTGGGTTCTGTTAGTGAAGAAGTCTTCACTCTCATACCTGATAACCTACGACGTGTGCTTGTACCTTCGTTAGCAGTCGGCTGTGTGGCACCAAGTCAAAAGCTTTACGGAAATCTAGCAATATGGAATCTGCCTGTTGACTGTCAGCCACGGTCCGCAGGAACTCATGTGAGAGAACGGCAAGCTGAGTTTCGCACGAGCGTTGCTTTCTAAAACCGTCCTAATTCGCGGATACAAGCTTTTCCGTCTCAAGGAAATGTATTACATTCCAACAGAGAATATTTTCAGGGATTTATCAGTAGCAGTAGGGGATATGTGTACCAAGTTTGGTTGAAATCGGTCCACTGGTTTAGGAGGAGATGTGGAACACACACACACACACACACACACACACACACACACACACACAACCACATACATACATACATACATACATACATATATTTTTGTAATGTATATGAATTTACTGATTGTGCCAGTGTTGCACAAATGATATGAAAATTTGTCAAGCAAATGTTATTTAATGGCTCATATTTCAGCCAGATGATTCCTGTCCGCACACGACGATTGCGAGAGTTTCTGCTGCTTGTCTTCGCGCTTGCCAAACACTACCTTGGCTATCAACGTCGCCGTATCTCTCCCCAACTGCGAACGTTTGGAGCATTATGAAAAGGGTCCTCCGACCAGACCGGGATTTCGACTATCTAACGCTCCGATTGGAAATAATCTGCCACGGGTTCCTTCAGGCAGACAATCAACAACTCTATCAATCAAAGCCAGACCAGGCCGAGTAACTGCTTGCAAAAGGCTCAGAGGTGGACGAACGCGCTGCGGACTTGCTCAATTTGTGAAGCGCTTTCCCTTGAATAAATCATCCAGTTTGTCTGAAATTGTAATCATTTGCTTGTCTGTACATGTACATCGCTTCCATCGTTATCCATCTCATAAGGATAATTCCTTCGTGGTGCGTCTCTCTGTCTCTTTCTTCCCTTAGAGCGTATATAATTTTTTGTGTGAGCTGTCTGCCAATATGTTTTACAGAAAGTGTTCGAGTAAACTTAGATACATTTTAAAGATTTGTTTTGTAAACTTGAGCTCTGTGGATAGCAAACATTGCATGCTTTTGTAATTAAAAAAACAAAAAAAACAAAAGAAAACGCTCTCTGGGATTGTCTCCTTCGCTCTTTCCACACAACTACCACTGTCTGTCTTCAAGTGTTTGTTATTTTTCCGTGTCTTTCCCAGTGCCACTGTCTCCTCCTCTCTCAGCATAAAAAAGCACGAATATGTTCACTTTGCCAAAATTTTTGGGAAAACTTTTAAAGGTACTGTGGATGGTAGAATGAGGCATCTGGTACCCCACCTTCCAGTCACAATCTTTTAAACAGTAGTATATTCGCCTTTTTTGTGCTCCAACAGGATCATTTTCCCGCTGGTTCGCTTTTTTTCGCTGCTACAGAAGGGCATATCACTCATACGGAAGGAACTTACTACGAGTTAGTAGAATTTTAATAGCTTACAGTTTACTTATGGGACATTGAAATAACACAGAACTTATTTTATGAGCAAAAAAATGGGGCTCACAGAATCCTTTTGATGATAAAGGAGGCACTTTACAGCACAACTGTCCATGCTACGTCACTTTCTAAACTACGTTTCGTCTCACGTCGCATCTTTCTTGTGTATTGTACTTGTAGAAGTAGGGTAACTTTAAACCTCTGTATTTGAAAACGGATAAAGGTATGAAGAAAATTTTCAAATTCTTTCGCGATACCGATTAGGAATATGGCGTAAAAATTACAGCTATTTATTTTGCAAAGCAGTCTTGGAATTTGTAGCTCGGTAATGGCGCCCAAAAACCAAGTTTTCTGATGCCTCCATAAATCCACTAAGATGCTTCACAGACGACACATAATGCAAAAAAGAACCAACAGATTTGCTCCATTAGTCTATGCTGGAGGAAATATGTAGTATTCAAACTTTGACCCTGTGCTGTAGTATAGTTACAGACAGTTCTTCTGTTAGGTGTATATATGGTCCCAAACCAAAATGCTATCCAAAACATTTGATTCTACCTTCCTATCACCAAAATATCCCGAGATATGAGTTGCGAAAAAATCTCGTTTCTATGTGCGGAGTTTTGGAACATATTAGGTAAGTCAAACGTTTGCTCTAGAATTTATTGTTCGCAAGGAAGTCGTCAGTGAATGGCCATGAATCTTTCTGTGTGCAGACGAATCCAATCTTCATCTCTAAGAAAATGCAAATATACAGAATGTGGTCAAATCCGTTCGCACATCATCCGGCATCACTTCATTTTGCAGAGGTAACTGTGTGGTGCAGTTTGATGCCAACGATCATCGTAGGACCATATTTCATCGACGAGATGTGTCGTGCGGTGCTGTTACCGTCACTGGTAAACACTATGAGAGCCTTTTGCGCACCAAAGTAATTTCAGCTCTTCAGAAGTGTGAATCTACATCTACATCTACATTTATAATCCGCAAGCCACCCAACGGTGTGTGGCGGAGGGCAAGTTGGGTAGCATCATTTCTGTGCAAGATGGCGCTCCTCCGACATTGCACAGCCAGTGAAGCGGTTGTTGCCGAGACCTTTTTGGAAGTGCTAGATATATCAGCCGCCATTTCCCTACAGCCTGGCCATCCACGTCACCTGATCTTAATACGGGTGACTGCAGGCTGCGGGGTTACCTGAAAGACGCTGTATATAGTGCTCCGATTACAATTGTATTTTAACTGAAGCCATACACTGCACAACGTATTGTGAACGTGACCCCTGTTTCTTGATTTCAACTTGGAGCAGAAAAGGTGGACAGCATACTGAACATGTCTTGCGCCAATCTCACGACAGTTAAAAACCAGTTTAATTGCTGATTTTCATGCGGTTTTTGCCTTCAGGGCAATTAAAAATCGATTTAATTGTTGTTTCTTCCGTGTTTTAAAAACAGACTTGTCTGATTAGAAGTGCCACGGCGTTCCCGTGATGGAGAAGCTTACCCGACTAACAGTGCCACGAATGTAGAATGCCAAACTTGTGCGTTCATGCAGATTGTATAGTACGATTGGTTTAACTTGCAGCTCACATCATAGCTGATGTACTGTGGTTCATCCGTAATTTTCAGCCACCCCCCTCCCCCTCCAGCCCCCATCCCCTCCCACCTTTTGCGTTATGACGATTATTGAACCATCTAGTGGGAAAATTCTGTACAAATTCGTTTTGCTTCCATAATGCTTCCTCTTTCTTCCATAATATTCTAAAACTGAAACCTTAATTATAATCCACATTTATATTGTACGCCTTGTTCTTCGATTCCCCCTCTTTCCTGTATTAATTTAATTAAATGTTTGAATGTCGTGGTAATCACACTGTCCCCTTGCTGCCTGAACGGTTCCACATTCAGAACAACAATATACAAGAGTTGGACATGGTTACGAACGGTCATCACGTGAATGTGATTTAATGTCAAGGTCATCCGGTCCACATTATGCAGGACGCAGTTTAAATCTTCACTCGAATATTGTTCAACTCTCTTGTGGTACCATCGTTGGTTAAACTATTTACTGGGATTTAAACTAACATAAGTAAGAACTAATGCACTATTTTCGTTTACGTTTAGACTTCATCAAAATTTATCTACTTTTTGCATGATAAAATAGTGTGATAAAGAGATTACAGCATTGTAGCTTAGAGCATAAGTACACATTACTGTGTGCAATGTTATCAAGTGTATTCATAGTTTCTGAGACATCTAATCTACTTGAAAATTTTTCGGACAGCCTGGTACATACATGATTGATGTGTCTGTACACCGAGAAGAGGTTGCATTAGACAGGTTTTATTTACTTTGAGCCTGTCTGTGTAAGACTGAATGCAGACTCAGTGACGATAAAGGAAAAGTCAAAACGATTTCAGCCTCTACTCTGTAAAATATCCTGTTGCATTCGAATCCGTGCCGAACCTCACATGAAGGCCATCTAAAGTTGGTAAGGTTTATGATAAATTCTGTTAACACACTCAAGGCAAAACTGCACTTTAGATGTTTAGCAGTACACAAGTCTTTCGCAGAACACCATCCTCCGACGAATACCGTGTAATAATCTAAAGTAGCAGCATTCTCAATCACAACGCAAGTTCCACATGAAAGAAGCTTCTATGTTTCCTTTAATAATCATCAGTGCCCTCCAAAATTCCGACTTTCCAAAACATTCTGTCCGCTAAAAAACGAAGGCTTGAGACTCTACATTTTTATGTGCGGACTCGGCCAAAAATAGAATATATCGCTTGTTCCTCTCCATAAACAGTGTCTTATATAATATGCTACATATTTACCCAAATTCAGTCACAATTTAAAAATTCACATGGCTCAGTTTTACTGATATTTTTCCTGATTACGATACAAGACTTGAAAAACTTTAAGTCAAATGTAGTGTAAGTAGGCTGTTTAGGTTTTTATATTGGTAACGCCACGTAGCGCTCTGTATGCAAATCACTGGCTGTGCTGTGTGCAGTCTGTGGCTGGTTAGCGTTGTTGTTGGCTATTGTAGTGTTGGGCAGTTGGCTGTTAACAGCGCGTAGCGTTGCGCAGTTGGAGGTGAGCCGCCAGCAGTGGTGGATGTGGGGAGTGAGATGGCGGAGTTTTGAGAGCGGATGATCTGGACAGAGACAGTAAATTTATAAGACTGGATAGCATGAACTGATATATATATTATGACTTTTGAACACTATGAAGGTAAATACATTGTTTGTTCTCCATCAAAATCTTTCATTTGCTAACTATGCCTATCAGTAGTTAGCCCCTTCAGTAGTTTGAATCTTTTATTCAGCTGGCAGTAGTGGCGCTCGCTGTATTGCAGTAGCTTGAGTAAAGAAGATTTTTGTGAGGTAAGTGATTTGTGAAACGTATAGCTTAATGTTAAATGGCTCTGAGCACTATGGGACTCAACTGCTGAGGTCATTAGCCCCCTAGAACTTAGAACTAGTTAAACCTAACTAACCTAAGGACATCACAAACATCCATGCCCGCGGCAGGATTCGAACCTGCGACCGTAGCGGTCTTGCGGTTCCAGACTGCAGCGCCTTTAACCGCACGGCCAATTCGGCCGGCCAGCTTAATGTTACTCAGGGCCATTCTTTTGTAGGGATTATTGAAAGTCAGATTCCGTTGCGCTAAAAATATTGTGTGTCAGTTTAAGCACAGTCGTGTATAATTTTTCTAAGGGGACGTTTCATATGTCGACCCTTAGCCGAGGATACCTCACTGGAATCTTCTGATTTTTTCTTGTAGTTTGTATAATTAGTGTAGCTTTTGTTTATTGCCAGCGCGTAATTGTAGAGAGAATGTCCTTTGTAGTTGCAGTCTTTCATTGTTGTACAGTAAAACAGTTGTGGCATGCATGTAGATTTGCACCAAGTATTTTGCAGCTGCACTAGCAATTAACGAGATATTATTTTCAATGCTATGTTAATGTGTTTTCTTATTTTGCTCTTCAAATTGTGCTTTTCTGTGTTGTCGTGTGATATATTGTGACAATAATGGCGTGTGAAAAACGTAATACTAAGCTCCAAAGTAAACTGAGAAATGACAGTGAAGGCGAAAGCAGTGTGTTAGCGCCGCCGAGTAATGAATTAACTAATGTTCAAAGTAGTACTTTGGTAATTGTGCATAGGGAAATGGAGCAGGCTGCAAATAATGGTGTAGGCAGTGAAACAATTAGTGAACAGGGAAGCATTATCGATCGATCGGTCGGCAACAGCTCGCCTCAAGAATCCGAAATGACAGGACACAATCTTGCAAATACTGTAGATTCAGGTTTTGCGTCCTCACCGTTTTCTCAAATAAGTCAAGACACATTTTCTGCTTGTCAAAATGCGAATATTGCCGGTTCAAATGCACTGCCGAATAGCACTGAGGAACATGTTTCAGACACCAGTGCATTGTTATTACCGTTAATGCAACAAATGGGACAAAGGCTACAAAAGCTAGACACAATGGAACAAAATCTTCAAAAATTAGACACAATCAGGGTGTACACACTTACTTTGTGTACCATGTGTTTGCCAAGCACAAGGAGCCCCAGCTAATATGGAATTTGCTTATACAACTTTACACATCGGTACCATATTTCTCTAAAACACAAAATACACAGCTATCTGATCATTTAACTGAGAGAGGCAAACGCTTTTTTTTACTACATCAGTGACAGATGTTTACGCAATTACACAGCTGGATAACTTCACATTTATGAAATTGTATTTTGACTGTACTGTGTGAACCCTTCATAATTTTCGGAATCATTGTGATAATATGAGAGCTTTGAATGATGTATTTGGTATGGGATCATGATTTTTAAAGTACGTTTGAGGTACATGACACTATTTAAATGAGCAGAGAATTTTTTTAGGTTTTGAAATTATTGCAGAAAGCTACGACGTTTTTGAGATTTGGCTGAGTTTTTATGATGTTATTATTATGATGACAATGTGTATTATGCTGTTGAGGTATGTTTATGACCAATAAGCTGATGCTATATGAGGAATTTGATTATGCTATGTATTTATTATGATGAAATATTGAAGAAGTGTCGACGAATATGTATATGTGTAATAAGGTATGGAATAATGAATAGTTGTTAGGGACTCTGATTTGAGAAAAAGGATGTTAGAAACCAAGAATCATACTTAAAGATGACTCGCAAGATGAGACGCAGGCCCGTCAGGTGACGCAGGGGGGCTCACGCCAAATTCATCACAGCAGCGTGAGTCACGGCGACAATCAATGCAAGTTGGGTCGCAGTTTCAATACGCAGTTTACTGAGGAACTTTGGGTCTGGTAGAGATGGCGACTACTTCTGCTTTGTTAATAGATATAAGTTCAGAATTGCATTCCGATTCTGAGTTTGAGTTCGAAACGGTGTGTTACATCGCTTTTATGAAACAAAAAGCAGAAAAATGTGTGTACACGAAAAGAAGACTAAGTCATGGGGAATTCGCTTTAACTATGAAATTTGATGATGAAAAATTCACGACCTATTTTAGATTAAACCGTGATCAATTCCAAGAAGTGCATGGTCTCATCAAGAATGAAATTGACAGACAGGGATAAACGCTACAAGGCCGATTGGAGTTAGATTTTCCTCCATTTCGAACTACCAACAGCTGGAACCACCGTGAGCCTCGCAGTAAACTGCGTACAGGAGACTGCGGTCCGCAGGGTCACCAAGCGCAGGAACTGCGTCACGTCACGCTGCGCTCTAAGGTGCGCAGGACCATACAGTTGTGTGGTTCGCAAAAACTCACCGTGAGTCACCCTGCGTCACCTCACGGACCTGCGTCTCATCTTGCGGCCAGCCTTAAGTTATGAAATGCGTGTAAATGCGTGAATGTATCACAATGCCGGCGAAAATTTTTTGGACACTGTTATATTTATAGGATTTTGTTTCTACACATTTCTACTGTAATTTCTCGACTTGTGAAATTTTATTTGTATCAAACTGTCACTGTAGCGGAAACTTCTGTTGTAAATTTCGGCAAGAAAGCTAAGTGACCTCGACGTAATGCGATACCGCCCAGCTGTGCGTCGCCTGGAGAAAAAGCCATTAGGTGGAGAAAAAAGAGGCCATTAACCTCGATATTGACAGCTCGTTGTAGAAAACATCGCAAATACGACACGCTCAAACTTGAAAACATGATTACACTGTAAAGTTCTTAATTTATGATATTTACTGAAATGAAATGATGAGAAACATTTCACGTCTATTGTCTTGCTAGTTGAAAGATTGTTTACTGCATTATGAAATGCCATATGGCTAGTGAATGACGTTTCACGCCTTGCTTTGCCTATTTTGTTTAATATCTAGTTTCTAGCTGCACTACAGCATTGGTTAAAATAAAATTTTATAGATGTACTAATATAAATATTTTATGCCTACAGATCCAGTAAATAATAACTTTATGATCTACTTTAAAAAAACGAAGGAGCACAAAAAGACATTTCCCTTCACAGGTAGTGCATACGGAATTTTCTTTTCAAGTACTTGATAATTTCTATTGTAGAATAAGTTGTGGTGCACCACTTTAATTACATAGACATTAAGATGTGAATATACATTTCCCTTATCTGCAGTGTTGTCTTTAGTGTAATATTTTTTTTTTTTTTTTGCTTGAGCTTTGTCATGTTTAGGTATAAGTTATAGCATTTGCTGCTGCTGTTTGCCAGACATAGTGTTACTGAATTTGACTTTGTATTACTCTGTTAAGCCAGTTTTACTACTGATTTATTTTTCTTATTTGCTGCACATTGCCTTATATTAGTTGTAATATCGCAATTGCTTTGCTAATTTATATATACTGCTGCTTGCTTTGCCAATTTCCGTTTTTTTGTCATTGCTGTTTGTGTTAATTTATTATGTACTGCTGCATTGCCTCGTCCCTTGGTATATATATCTGAGCTCAGTAGATTTAAGTTAGCTTAAGAGGGGGTAAACTATATAAGAAACTAACTATGATGAATTGGAAGAAATGCATTGAGAAGCTATAAGAAAATCGTTTGGCCAAAAAAAGTAGTGTACAGTGGCGAAAAACTATTTTTGAAAGAGGGTGTGAACAGAATACAGAAAGCATGCTTGGATAGGATTTTTTTTTGGTGGGAACAAATGTTGAAATAAGAGGAAGGATCTACAGAATGAAGTTTTGGGTTGGACTGCAGTACCAAATGTCACACTGAAAACAAACCCTGTCCTGTACTTTTGTGTTATTACGCTATGTGAATTTGTGATTTTCCTGTCTTTATGTGTTTAGCTAATAAGATTTACGTTGTAAAATTTTTCTGATAATATGGTATTTACTTTGTAAAGATGTTTAGACATTATTTATTCTGTTTTGTTTTAATGCTCATGTGTGAAGTTGATGTTTCAAAAGTTATTCTCATCTTTTATGTATGTACTTATGTCATAATTCTTGTAATACTGATGTACATGTTTACTTCTATTCTATTGTAAAGCCTGTTTTACTACAAATGTTATCTGTATTGTTATAGTCTTTAATGATGTATTTTGCACCTTTGTTATTGTATTCTTATGTTATAAAATTGTAATTGACACCAGTTCATCAAATTAAGTAACTTGTAAGTTACATTTCACTGCACACGTTTCTGTTGGTCATAGTATATGGACAATATGTGAGAAGTAGGGACTGATAGTGTTTGCACATGTGTTAATAATTCAGCAAGGGACTGGTTAACAGCATTGCTGGTTCTAAAGACAATTAAAAAAAAACTTTGTGAGTGCACAAGTGGTGGTTTATGGACTTGCTATATTCTCCGCAAGACTCTTTGATGGTTATTGTGCACCTGCACAGTCGCAACGGATGGCTGCTGGCCATCTCTACAAGGACTACAGTGGGTCTACACCTTTG
This sequence comes from Schistocerca piceifrons, assembly GCF_021461385.2. Classification (NCBI taxonomy): domain Eukaryota; kingdom Metazoa; phylum Arthropoda; class Insecta; order Orthoptera; family Acrididae; genus Schistocerca; species Schistocerca piceifrons. Next base: position 669,907,483 of record NC_060140.1, on the reverse strand, counting down.
ATGACTCACCAATACCATTATTTCTACAAGGACTGCAGTGGGTCTGCACCTCTGGTGGCCCACCAATACCATGCTCTCTACCAAGACTATAGTGGGTCTGCTCTGTGATGACCTACCTACCAATATTCTTCAAAACTTCGAATGACTCTGCTGTGGGTTTGCTCTGTTGTGGCCCATTACCTATCTGCATGTCAAGAGTCAGCACTGTCTTTCCGTTGGAAGGACAACACTACTTCTTCAAGACTGCATCTAAATCCACTACTTCTGTGTGCATTTTCTTTTACTTCTCAGACTTTGAGAAAAACACTGCAGTTTTACTGTGATGAACGATCAGGACTGTCTTTATGGACTGTGAGAAAATTTTAGCTTTTGATCAACATTCTATCAATAAGTGTGTGCATTTGATTTCTGTGTTATTGTCATTATGAAAAAAAATTTCAAATCTGTATTGGCCACTGCCCTAAACAATTTGTAAAATTTTTTGTGGGGAGCATGGGGGCTATGTAAGTAGGCTGTTTAGGTTTTTATATTGGTAACGCCACGTAGCGCTCTGTATGAAAATCACTGGCTGTGCTGTGTGCAGTCTGTGGCTGGTTTGCATTGTTGTTGGCTATTGTAGTGTTGGGCAGTTGGCTGTTAACAGTGCGTAGCATTGCGCAGTTGGAGGTGAGCCGCCAGCAGTGGTGGATGTGGGGAGTGAGATGGCGGAGTTTTGAGAGCGGATGATCAGGACAGAGACAGTAAATTTGTAAGACTGGATAGCATGAACTGATATATATATATATATATATATATGACTTTTGAACACTATTAAGGTAAATACATTGTTTGTTCTCTATCAAAATCTTTCATTTGCTAACTATGCCTATCAGTAGTTATCTTCCGAAGTAAGAGTGATTTCAGGTGTGCCGCAGGGGAGTGTCGTAGGACCGTTACTATTCACAATATACATAAATGACCTTGTGGATAACATCGGAAGTTCACTGAGGCTTTTTGCGGATGATGCTGTGGTATATCGAGAGGTTGTAAAAATGGAAAATTGTACTGAAATGCAGGAGGATCTGCAACGAATTGACGCATGGTGCAGGGAATGGCAATTGAAGCTCAATGAAGACAAGTGTAATATGCTGCGAATACATAGAAAGAAAGTTCCTTTATCATTTAGCTACAATATAGCAGGTCAGCAACTGGAAGCAGCTAATTCCATAAATTATTTGGGAGTAGGCATTAGGAGTGATTTAAATTAGAATGATCATATGAAGTTGATCGTCGGTAAAGCAGATGGCAGCCTGAGATTCATTGGAAGAATCCTAAGGAAATGCAATCCGAAAACAAAGGAAGTAGATTACAGTACACTTGTTCGCCGACTGCTTGAATACTGCTCATCAGTGTGAGATCCATACCAGACAGGGTTGATAGAAGAGATAGAGAAGATCCAGCGGAGAGCAGCGCGCTTCGTTACAGGATCATTTAGTAATCGCGAAAGCGTTACGGAGATGATATATAAACTCCAGTGGAAGACTTTGCTGGGGAGATGCTCAGTAGCTCGCTACGGACTTTTGTTGATGTTTCGAGAACATAGCATCACCGAGGAGTCAAGCAGTATATTGCTCCCTCCTACGTATATCTCGCGAAGAGTCCATGAGGATAAAATCAGAGAGATTAGAGCCAACACAGAAGCATACCGACAATCTTTCTTTCCACGAACAATACGAGACTGGAATAGAAGGGAGAACCGATAGAGGTACTCAAAGTACCCTCCGCCATACACCGTCAGGTGACTTGCGGAGTATGGATGTAGATGTATATATATATATATATATATATATATATATGACTTTTGAACACTATTAAGGTAAATACATTGTTTGTTCTCTATCAAAATCTTTCATTTGCTAACTATGCCTATCAGTAGTTAGTGCCTTCAGTAGTTTGAATCTTTTATTTAGCTGGCAGTAGTGGCGCTCGCTGTATTGCAGTAGCTTGAGTAACGAAGATTATTGTGGGGTAAGTGATTTGTGAAAGGTATAGGTTACTGTTAGTCAGGGCCATTCTTTTGTAGGGATTATTGAAAGTCAGATTCCGTTGCACTAAAAATATTGTGTGTCAGTTTAAGCACAGTCATGTATAATTTTTCTAAGGGGACGTTTCAGTAGAAATCAGGAGATGTATCTTCAGAAGAATATGTAGCTGATTGAGAGTTACAATTAAACATTGAAATTATGTTTTTGGGAACGAGCATATTAATATTTGAAGATACTTTCACTAAATGAAACTGTTTTCTATTGTGTAAATATTTTGTCTAAGCTGTTAACTCTGCAGTTATTACGTCAATTTGTGGTAGATGATACACGTTGCTAATATTTTCTTTTTAATCAGGAAAAATTATATTAGATACTCCATATTACTGCTATAACTGTTGGCCTGTTTCTTGAAAGCATATTGAGCGGATGTCTGTACTATTCTCACACTATTTTTTTAGTTAAATAATTAGCCCATTTATGTGAGTCATGCTTGTCTCATAGAACTCGAGATGGATTAAACTTTTTCCGATCGCGTAGACCTACTGCGTATACTTCCACCCGATTTGCGAAAATGTCTCTTGTCAAATACCCGTTTTTCTTATTTGGTATCCCTCTGATGTTACACTTTGCTGCCAGCAATAGTTATATTCAGAGAGTCTCTTGGTATTCTGATTCAAGAATAGGACTTGGGGAAGTAACGATCAGAAGGAAATGGGTAATGTGGCACCCTTGCTTTACCTAAATTTGTCTTACAAATGGTATGCTGTAACAATTCCGTTAGTAAATTTCTGTAACACTCCTACCACATGTAAAAGGTAAGAGCACTTAGAATTTCATGAACACTAGGAAAGAAATACATAGTTCTAACTAGTATTCACCAAAATTTCAGACTAAGTAGTGTACCCACTAACGATGTAGTAGCAGTGAGCAAAGAAAAAAGATAATTGCTTGTCTTCCGTAAGGGAACGTGCATTAATTACGAGAGCTCCAAATGGGGGGAGGGGTCTGGAAAAATCTCACTAAACGTCACTTAGGGGGTGGAGGGGGGAGGTATCAATGAAAATGTCGCTTTACTTTTTTAATTCAGAGAATATACATTATTATAACGTATAATATTTTGTTTTATAAATTTAATAGACAATATTTAAGTGCCCACAAATATTTACTGCCCCTTTAAACTGAATGCTATACACGTGTGCATGTCCAGGGTTTCCAAATTCGAAACAAGTGTCGCGAAAACGCCAGGTTTCATTTGGGTAGCTCGCTGCCGCGCCAACCGAAATCACTGCGAGTAAACCAGTGACTCAGTCACGATACTCTGCAACTCATATAAAACGGATTCAAAATGAATTTGTATCAAAACTTTTACAATGTGTATGTTAAGCAGCACGTCGGCAAGTCGAAACAAATGCGCCACCAACAAGTTATTCGCTTCTGGAAGGAAGCGAAGCTGAAGCACACCGACAAGAATTCTTTTAGTGATCACATAAGTCAAGAGATTGAAAAGCTACTTAATCATGTGGTTCAAAGTAAGGTACAAACAGTGTTGCCTTCCATTTGCAAAGTAAGTGAAGGTTCAATGACGCTTAAGGTAGAGAGCCTTTCAGTATGTCCGATTGTCCGTCAGAATACTGCTTTCTAAATGTAGATATTACATTCTTTCTTTGACATTAAAGGTCAAAATGATAACAACGTTTACGATGCACTGTAGCGAATTCAACTAAGCTAATTGTCTTGAAAGCTGACAAATGGCAGCTACTACTCAGAAGATATCCATTATCATAACAGATAATATTTTGTTTTATGAAATTAATTCCGAGCAACATAATAGGTACTTTTAGTGGTACAAACCAAAAACATGAGCAAATAAATTTACTCATTTAAAAATTATAGTGTAAACCTCATTTGAAAGGGTGGGGTTCGCACCACATCTCACTGAATCTCACTGAGGAGAACGGGGTACCAAATATACACGCTCGTATATCTCTTCACCTAATTAACTGAAGTCCTAGAACAAAAAACTAATCTCCAAAGATATTTCATGCAAACATGAAAAAAACTGTGTTTAATGTAACGGCATCTGATGATAAGAGAAAGCTATCGTTATGGGTAGTAAATATTTAAAAAAAATGCTGACTGACAAAGTAACGCGTTTGTCATTTACTTTGACGTAGAGTTACAAACCTTATAAGCTCCATACTTCATTGTTTTGAAGCTCGAGTTTTATCTGTCACTTTCGGAGTCTCGGATGACAGTTAAAGGAGAAGAAAGTGGAATGGTTCAAATGGCTCTGAGCACTAAGGGACTTAACATCTGAGGTCATCAGTCCCCTAGAACTTAGAACTACTTAAACCTAACTAACCGAAGGACATCACACACATCCATGCCCGAGGCAGGATTCGAACCTGCAACCGTACCAGTCTCGCGGTTCCGGACCGAAGCGCCTAGAACCGCACAGCCACCGCGGCCGGCAAGAAAGTGGAGACGAAGAAGAAAGAGAAGGAGGAGGAGGAGGAGGAGGAGAAGGAGTAACGGGTGGTAACGCAATACGAAACAATCTTCTTTGCAGCGCCGCCTCACAGACGGGGACAAACATCGTCAGGAAAAGTCGCCGGCGGGCGCCTTTTGGGCTGGTGGTTTGCTAATCTGCCGACTCGGCGAGAAAGCGGCCTCGCCCGTGCGCGCTCGAGCGCCTGCCTCTGGAGGGAGATTTGCGCGCTCCAGCGATGGTGGCGCCTCTCCCCCCGGCCCGCGGCAGGGGCCGTAACTGTAACACGGCCGCATAAAATTTTACGGTTTTCCGATGAGCCCCGGTTCCGCCAGCGCCCCCGGCCCAACACGAGCGACTGAGCTCACGGCCTGTGGAAGACGACCATCTTCTTTCTTCTCCGCCTGAGACGCCTCCGCCGCTGCCGTTCAGTGCAACGGTAGAACCCGGCGCCCCACGCAGCCATACACGTGCACACACACACACACACACACACACACACACACACACCAACAAGCCCCCAGTGATGGGCAGACATCTCGGACATGGGCTGTGGGGTACGATTCAGCCGAAAGCGACGACAGTTTACTGTCGACCACCTCCACTCGCTTACATTGCCCGAAAGTTGTCGCAAACAGCGGAACATCGTCACGCGCTTTGTCCTTCTATTGGAGAAGAATTTATACTGCCTCTAGATAGAAGCAAAAATAAAATACAAATCGTTGTCGGTTTGTAAAAGGTAATGGAATAAAGTAAGTTATGGCTCACTTATAAAGATCTTAAGGCTACTTAATATGCATGACATCTCAAAAAAGAAATATTATGCATCACTGAAAGGAAAAAGCAGTACGTTTCCACTACCATTCAAAGAAATAAAATTAATTTTTCCATTTTACTGGTTCCTTAACCCCACAGCAGTGGCTTATATTACTTTAAGAAATACGGCAAACAGCCACTTTTTATGGTCCAAATGTCTCTAAGGACTATGGGACTTAACATCTGAGGTCATCAGTCCCCTAGACTTAGAATTACTTAAACCTAACTAACCTAAGGACATCACACACATCCATTCACAAGGCAGGATTCGAACCTGCTACCGTAGCGACCGCGAGGTTCCAGACTGAAGCGCCTAGAACCGCTCGTCCACATCGGCCGGCCATTTTTTATGAATTTGCCTATACTCCAATACGCGTTTGGGGCTTTCGCCCATAGTCAATTGGCGTAATACATACTTCAGTATTTATTAGGACATCATTAATACAGCGACAGAATTATGGATGCTAATGTTGTACTGATGAAGATTTAAGTTTATATTATGCTGGCTGAAGATGGACGAAAACTAAAACGCATATTGGGATAAATAAAAATATGTAAATAATGGCTGATTGCTGTATTTCTTAAAAGAAAACAAATATCTAGTCGTCATCGATATGAATTTAATATGTTGGCTGCGGCTTATTAGTTGAGATCCTTATAAGTAAAACTATCATAAATTCTCGAACTTCATATAATAGGAATAATTCAGTACTATAACTTCTGAGAGTATGTGTCTACGAAAGCTGTAGACAGAACTGCACTGACAGGTAACTTAATAGTATATTGAAAACCGTATCGCAAGGTTCCCCTTTCCCTCTGTATTATACACATATCAAAAAAAGCTTCGCATCACCTCGGTTCCGAGAGTTCCGAAACCTGTACAGAAAATTGGAACAGAGGTCAACATGAACATCATTTAGGCCCTTTTTATTGCTCATTAAAACCACACATTCCATGTTGTATCACCATACAGTATGACCTTCAGAGGAGGTCGTCCAGATTGCTGTACACACCAGTACTCCCAGGCATTTTCGATATGGTTCATGTCTGTACAACATGCTGGCCACTCTAGTCGATCGATGTCATCATCCTGAAGGAAGTCATTCACAAGATGAGCACAATGGGGGTGCGAATTTTCGTCCATGAGCCGGACGGGGTGGCCGAGCGGTTCTAGGCGCTACAGTCTGGAACCGCGCGACCGCTACTGTAGCAGGTTCGAATGCTGCTTCGGGCATGGATGAGTGTGATGTCCTTAGGTTGGTTAGGTTTAAGTAGTCCTAAGTTCTAGGGGACTGATGACCTCAGATGTTAAGTCCCATAGTGCTTAGAGCTATTTGAACCATTTGTCGTCCATGAAGACAAACGCCTCGTCAATATGCTGCCGATATAGTTGCACTATCGGTCGAAGGATGCGATTCGCCTATCGTACATCCGTTACGGCGCCTTCCACGATCACCAGAGGAGTGCGTCGGCCTCACATAACGCCACCCCAAAACAGCAGGGGACCTCCACCTTGCCGCACTCGTTGGATAGTGTGCCTAAGGCGTTCAGCCTGACCGGATTGCCTCCAAGCACGTCTCCTACGATTGTCTGGTTCAATGCATAAGCCAATCCTGAGCTGTCCATTCGGCATGTTGTTGGGCCCATCTGTACCGCGCTGCATGGTGTCATGATTGCAAAGATGGACCTCGCCAAGGACGTCGAGAGTGAAGTTGCGCATCATGCAGCCTAGTGCGCACAGTTTGAGTCGTAACACTACATCCTGTGGCTGTACGAAAAGCATTATTCAACATGGTGTCGTTGCTGTCAGGGTTCCTCCGAGCCAGGTAGTGGTGATCCACTGCAGTAGTAGCTCTTGGGCGGCCTGAGTGAGGCATGTCATCGACAGTTCCTGTCTCTCTGTATCTTCTCCGTGTCCGACAACATCGCTTTGGTTCACTCCGAGACGCCTGGACACTTCCCTTGTTGAGAGCCCTTCCTGGCACAAAGTAACAATGCGTACGGGTTCGAACCGTGGTATTAACCGTCTAGGCATGGTTGAACTACCGACAACACGAGCCGTGTACGTTCTTCCTGGCGGAATGGCTCTGTAAGTAGGCTGTTTAGGTTTTCTTATTGGTAACGCCACGTAGCGCTCTGTATGAAAATCACTGGCTGTGCTGTGTGCAGTATGTGGCTAGTTTGCATTGTTGTCTGCCATTGTAGTGTTGGACAGCTGGATGTTAACAGCGCGTAGCGTTGCGCAGTTGGAGGTGAGCCGCCAGCAGTGGTGGATGTGGGGAGAGACATGGCGGAATTTTGAGAGCGGACGATCCGGACGTATCTCATTAAGAAAGAGTAAATTTGTAAGACTGGATGTCATGAACTGATATATATAATATGACTTTTGAACACTATTAAGGTAAATACATTGTTTGTTCTCAATCAAAATCTTTCTTTTGCTGGCTGTGCCTATCAGTAGTTAGTGCCTTCTGTAGTTTGAATCTTTTATTTAGCTGGCAGTAGTGGCGCTCGCTGTATTGCAGTAGTTCGAGTAACGAAGATTTTTGTGAGGGAAGTGATTTGTGAAACGTATAGGTTAATGTTAGTCAGGGCCATTCTTTTGTAGGGATTTTTGAAAGTCAGATTGCGTTGCGCTAAAAACATTGTGTGTCAGTTTACGCACAGTCATGTGTAATTGTTCAAAGGGGACGTTTCGGACTTTTCAGCTGGAACTGGTCGGCTGTCGCACCCCATCCGTCTAATAGGCGCTGCTCATGCATGGTTTTTTACTTCTTTGGTGGGCTTAGTGACATCTCTGAACAGTCAAAGGGACTGTGTCTCTTGTACAATATCCACAGTCAACGTTTATCTTCAGGAGTTCAGGGAATCTGGGTGATGCAAAACATTTTTTGATGTGCATAGAAAAAAAGCTATTCTACTAGAATAACCTGTAGATGGAGTAAAAACTCTAACGAAGACAGAAATTGAAATAATCCAACAAATAATTGAGGACGTAGGGTACCGGTGGTACTCTGAGGTGTAGATGTTGGCAGAAGAGAAATTCGTGGATGACAGCATCAAAAGAAACACATGGCTATTATTTAGCTTGAAAGTGACTGCCAGCTTAAGATATTTAGAAAGAGTTGGTTACAGTCGACCTGGAAAACTAGATTATGGTGGATGTAGCCTTACACTGTTAACGAAAATGGTTTTACTCTCTGGCTGCAAATATTAGGGACAAGTTTCTTTATAGCCCGTGGATCTTCATTTCATGAAGTGTGTTACAAAGAAAAAGGTTGTGACAGTCTAAAAATGATAATTTTTTTGTTTACAGTACGATGCTATAGTTCCGAATATTCTCTTTAAAAGCGCATTCCTTGGTATCTGCAACAATTTGTGCTTGTCAAGGCAGTGCACGTGGGGGTGGACGCCTGAATGTACTTACAGCTACTACTGTAGGTGCAGCAGGAACACTTCTCGTGACTGCTGACTTGGATATATCATGGTCCTTTAATGGAGTCTACAAGGGCTTAACCTACTTCAGATTAAAACCGGAAAATATATTGAATTGTGAAAGTTTACTGGCAGTGCCTATGGCACAGGCGAAGTAAATTATACACTAGCTGGAAAACGATCCTGCTGCAGCGCAAAAAAGACAAATGTGCTCCTCTTCAAAAGACTCTGACAGAAGATGGGCTACCAGATGCTTCAGTCCTCTATGCACCTCCCTCGTCAAAAATTTTGGCACGCGAACGTATTCGTGTTCTTTTAACACAGAACGTTCTAAATCATTTTACACAATCTCTCTGTGTAGTGAAGCCTTCATACTCAGTATCTCATTCTCACTGCAGCTTTCCATGTATGTCTCTATCCCCATGTTTCGCTTCTCTCCGACTGGCACTTCCTTCTGACTCTCCCTTTCTCTCGCTCTCATTCTCTCTTACTTTCACTGTCTCTCTATCCGACTGCCATTGCGTTTTTTCCCGTTTTTTTTGTCTCCCACTGCCACTGACTCTTTCTTTTTCACTGCAAGTCTGCTGTCTTTCTCTTCAATCACCATTGTGTTCCCTTCACACATGGTCTTGGGACTATGCTCTGGGTTTTGACCTCCTACTCTGTATAAAATCTGCTCTAGGTCAGAGTTAATCATTACAAATGTTTACTGCTTTAATTAATGAGAGCAGCAATATTATGAAGAAGACAAGGCCTTCTAAAAAAAGGAAATGGAATGACTGAAAGACTGTGTTTGAAAAATCGGCGTGGAAGACTTTAATCATCAGTCATTAACAGGACGCTCCTAGACCGTGTATCGGTAGTGAAGGTTTGAATCATTAATGCTGGCGTGCATAAAAACGATTACAACAAATTATAATCAGGCTTCCTGAATCATGAAAAGATAATGAAGGCACGATCTATGACTGATCATATATATTTGTATACGGGCTACTACAATGGCGCCGCGCTGGGTAGCCCCGCGGTCTCAGGTGCCTTGCCACAGTTCGCGCGACTCCCCCCACCCTTCGTAGGTTCGAGTCCTCCCTCGGGCATGGGTGTGATTGTTGTCCTTAGCGTAAATTAGTTTAAGTTAAACTAATTAGTGTGTAAGCAGTTTGGTCGCATAGGAACTATGCATGGGGGCTTAATTAAATATAATGCAAATATTTTTAATTTTAGTAGCTGTATGTCCGATTGCGCAGTCTCGTAACCGTTTGGCCCTGACTAGTATTAGTACGCAACCTGACTGCATAGAATAACAACAAAGAATGAAAGAAAACTTCCGTTAACACAATTAATTAATTAAGTCCCCAGCAACTATAAAACCTACGAAACAACAAAACACAAATGTAACTGTTCTGTGTGTGGAAGTGTGATTCAACGTACACATCTGGCACAGTTCTTTCTCAATAAGACAAGGTATTTTAAGCACCATTTACACAAGTAATTAAAAAAAAACCAAAAATGCTATAATTGCACATAAAAACCAGAATTACACTCTAATACATGAACACAAGCCAGATGCTTTGTTGTCTGAACCTGTGACCAAGAGGCATTGTTAGTTACGACATTTGAAATAATTTTTTTTTTTACCTTCATATATATTGACGAAACATACACTGTGATCATTACAACATCCGCAATCGAACAGCATAGGCTGTCTAGCCCATCAGAACAACTGCATAAAACATGCTCACAACTAGTCACGGCTACATCAGAACTCCTACTGCCCACTTCTCAATAGACACTCTCCACTACGACTTCTCGACAAGCACTCTCCACCACCACTTCTCAACAAGCACTGGCAGTGGAGGCGGCTGAATAATACTCTTTGACGCAATCTCTGGCGCTGTGACTCAGTGTAACCACCTTTCATATGCCCCTCCTCCACGGCTAGAATTTGATGGTATTTTTGCCAGCATTGGTGGTGAAAATACCACCAAATTCGTCCAAAAAATACAGACAAAAATTAAAAAGTGATATTAATAAGTAAATATCGCATAACTAAATAAATTTTGGCTTTGCACTGACCCTTCAATAACCTAATACAGTAAGGAATACAAATGCTTGCATACATATGATTTTACATAATAGTTTACACAAGTATCATGTGGTTAAACAATTCAATCAATAGCGTCAGAAATGACGAACAGGTGCTTGTAAGAGTCTCATAAAATCTCATAAACAGTAAACACACAAAAAGTCAGTTCATTCAAATATTCACATAAAATCCGTTCAATAGTTCAATAAACAAGTAGGGCTCCTCAGAGTAGTTGACAGTTCCAACAGTAGCACCCAGCAATGATCAACAGGTGCAAATAGCAGTCTCATAACATTTCATCAGCAGTATTTAAACAGATTCAACAGTGGAACCCAAAAATGGCGAGCAGGCGCAGACACCAACAAGTGACATTATCTCAGTAGAAGCAGTCCATTAGTGGCACCCAGTAATGTTGAACAGGTGCAGAGACCAACAAGTGACATCATTCAGCAGAAGCAGTCCATCAGTGGCACCCAGCATTGTTGAGCAGGTGCAGACACCAACAAGTGACATCATTTCAGTAGAAGCAGTCCATCAGTGGCACCCAGTAATGTTGAGCAGGTGCAGACACCAACAAATGACATTATTTCAGTAGAAGCAGTCCATCAGTGGCACCCAGCAATGTTGAGCAGGTGCAGACACCAACAAGTGACATCATTTCAGTAGAAGCAGTCCATCAGTGGCACCCAGCAATGTTGAACAGGTGCAGATACCAACAAGTAACATCATTTCAGTAGAAGCAGTCCATCAGTGGCACCCAGCAATGTTGAACAGGTGCAGGTAACAGTCCATAATATTCACTATCACTAATTAGACAGTTCATCAGAGTTCATCAGCAGAAATTAAACATCTCCTAGTGGCACCCATCATGTTGAACAAGTGCAGGTAACAGTCCATAATATTCACTATCACTAATTAGACAGTTCATCAGAGTTCATTAGCACAAATTAAACATTTCCAAGTGGCACCCATCAATGTTGAACAGTGCAGGTAACAGTCCATAATATTCACTATCACTAATCAGACAGTTCATCAGAGTTCATTAGCACAAATTAAACATTTCCAAGTGGCACCCATCATGTTGAACAAGTGCAGGTAACAGTCCATAATATTCACTATCACTAATCAGACAGTTCATCAGAGTTCATCAGCAGAAATTAATCATTTCTAAGTGGCATCCATTAATGTTGAACAGGTGCAGGCATGAACAACAGTTTGAATACACACACACAATTGTTTTTACAAAATTATTCTCAATGCTCTTACACTAAACATACAAATTATAACAAACACACAAATGATATCAGATAATTGTCATATTAACTATTACAAACACACAAATATCAGTAAACCTATAATATTTATGGGTGTCAGTGTAAGCCACAACAAACAAGTAAAATAATATTTAGGAGATAGGTTGGTACCAGTTATTTCGGATTAGGAAAGGAAAACACACAAAACACACTCACTCATCTTTCATCCACATTAAGTACTACTGTGTAATTGAATAGTGTTAACTGTGTAAATGCAAGTCTGTCCAAAATTTTATGTTCAACTTCTGTATTAAGTAGTAGTGGCAGCAATGTATAACAGTCAATAATAGTTAGTCAACGTCGTAGTCATCATGTCAAGACCAATGTTTGCCAAGCCAAATCAAAATGTACGGTTTCTGAACAACTGTCAGTGTGCTAAGATATGCAAATGTTTCCTCTCTCCAAAAAAAAAAAAAGCATATACTGCTTATTGATTTAACAAAGTGTGTGTGTAGACAATCTTCTTTCCATTTGAGTGTTCTAGTCTGCCATCTTCATCCTCCTTGTTCCATATAGACCAACAAACAAACAAAAAAATGCTCCTCACTTACTTCACCTCTTATCCACCAAACTCCAATAATCATTATCATCACATAATCTTAATACTTCAATAATACCTCTTACTTCGATACATATAAACCTTATCGTCAATATCATTTACCTTACCTCTTGTCCACCAAAACTCCAATAATCATCAACTTCACACAATCACAATACCTCAATAATACCTCTTCAATACGTCGATACATATAGACCTTATTACCAATATCATTTCCATTCCATAACAACTCTCTCCTCTAGTCAGTCTCCTCGAACAAGTACAGACAAAATCCTAGTGCAAACTTCAGTTTATCATCCCATGCAATCGGAAGACACACTGTCCACACACAACCTCTGTGTTGTCCACCTGAGCCAAATCTTCTACTCATTATGAATTATAAAATACATTTTGGTTACCTTGTCCATCACAAAATAAAAGAAACGCATACATGACCTCTAACACCCTTCAGTTTGAATAATTTTCAGTAAGTAGGTGCAAGTACATAGTATGAAAGACCACATAAGACTTTGAGTGAATAAATAGTAATATTTCATAGTGTGTACACCACTTCAAGAATCATGGCAAAACAGAAGCAAACATGTGGAGTAATACTTGTGTCAAGTGTCACTTACTATTTCAGCTGCTCACGAAGAATGCAGTGTAATAACTGTCAATGGTCTAAACCTAGTGTTGGTATTTCATGTCGTTAGCTTCCTTTCTATTAGCATAAATTTATACAGCTTCCATAAAACCTCCAGCTCATGTGACTTCAATGAACTTTCTTGTACTAATGTCGTTCATAGCATTATTGTAGTTCATTTTCTTATCTTAAAAATATAAGGCACTGAGCGTAAGCAAAACATGCAATAGCGAGACAATATACCAGTGGAGAACAGAATATCAACAAGTGGATGCAGCACAATTCCTACAACGAGGCTCTGCCAAGCGAACAATCTATAATTAATACCATAGTGTGACCTAAACTCCATGTTCGTACACCGCATACCAGCATTTCTATATACCAAATTAAAGAGTAGTTATGACAACAAACAGAAATGTATAAATATGCAATCCATACGCAAAGCAGCAAATATATATCTTACATAATAAACAGGTCATTAGCATCATATCAGCATAAGCAAATAAATGTTCATATGTAATCTAATAAGTAAACATGAAGGCGCAAGCAGATAAATCACAAAGTATGACTTACATAAATAACCATACCAGTACAATTAATCAGGTGACACTTATAATTTAAATAAATAAGCACAGCAGACACATAATAAAAAAAAGTGACATCAGTGAAAAAGCATAGCAGCCAAGCGATGCATAATATACACAAGTAACAACCCTGTTCATTAATCAATCATTGTCAAAATCAGTTAATGTACGGAAGCACGTCGCTTCACAAGCAAATTCATACAACATAAAATTTAGCACAAAGTATAAATCACGTAATCGCGAGCAGCAAATTACGTCTAAAGTGCGTACCTAAGTGGAAATATGTTACCTGAAAAATGAACTCAATTAACAGTTACCTTTTTAGTTTATTAGTTTCTTCTTCGAAATTACATTCTTCCTGAAAATTTCTCGATAGCAAGTCCTCTTAACGTCGGACACACACAGAATTTACCTGAAGTTCTTAAATATTTTATACAACCGTATCCTGGAAAAAAACTGAACGTTAATAACATAATTTTCCAAGTCACTATAGGTTTATACTAAACTGAATCAGAGAAATTAGACTGTGTATTTGTTTACGGCTGTCAGTGCATTCGCACTGAGCGCTCGATCAGCTGTAGGTACGCGTGACGTAGGAAGTAATTGTTTACGGTCAACGACTGCCTTGTGAGCCGCGCAGACTTGACTGTTGCTTTGAGTATGTGCCGCCGCCGGAACACGGCGCGGTATCCTTGTATTCTCTGCGTGTTTACATGTAACTGTTAGTCTCTCAAAAGTATGTCATTCCACAAAAATTTTAACGTTAGATATATGATGTATTCCCTTAGAGCGTCGAGATTTAAGAGTTTCTACTTCGACAGTGTTATCATGAATAATTTTGCGAACTCTATATGGACCGTTATAAAGCAGAAAAAATTTGCTACACAAGCCTTTTCCTTTGTGAGACAAACGGTGAGACTTAATTAACACCTTTTGACCAACTGACAAGGTTTTTAAACGACCAGGACGTTTAGCTGATTTCTATCTTCTAGCAGCCGCAGACGCAATATTTTGTAGAGCCAGGTTGACAACTTCAGAATGCCGCAGTTTCCGTGAAGGCAGAAAAGGGAAGATTTCAGAAATGCGATTTGTCGGTGCTTTGTTTTTTAATATCAATATAGGCGGTAAAGAAGTTGAATCATTAGGGAGTTCATTCATAATGTTTTGAAAAATATGAAGATACTGATCCCAAGTTCTGTGATTCTGATGACAATAAAGTCGACACAATTTATTCATTTCCTTCATCCATCTCTCTGAAGCGTTAGATTGAGGGTGAAAAAGTGAACCGAAAATTGGTTTAATCTTATGACGCAGTAGAGTACGAAGCCAAATTTTAGAGCGAAACTGTGATCCATTATCTGATATAACCTTATCAACATGACCCACTTCTTTAAGAAAATGTTTGATGAAAGCATTAGATACTGAACCAGCTGTTGCTTTGCGTAAAGGTGTAAAACACACATATTTTGATGTCAGTTCTACTGCTACCAAAATGTATCCAAAACCATTAGTAGAACGAACCACTGGACCGAACCAATCGACTGCAGCCATCTCCTTTAATTTCGCTGGAATGATAGGAAACAACGGTGCTCTGTGAGAAATAGTTGGCGGCTTAGCCTTTTGACATAATTTGCATTTGGCAAGAACAGATCGAATACGTTTTTCCATATTACTGAAGTAGCAATTTTCTCGTAATTTATGAAAGCATTTTCTGGGACCAAAGTGTGCATAACTGAAATGTGTGTACCAAATCAATTTATTAACCCACTCATCAGGAATACAAACTAACCAAACAGAGTTGTCGACCGATTTTCGTTTAAAAAGAATATCATTGCGAACTAAATAATACTGTCTAATCGCTACGCTTTCCTTTCTCCTCCACTTCTCCTTAATGTTCTTCCAGTTTGGATCCTTATTTTGCTCCTTAGCGACGTCCTGGAGCGAAGACAAAATAAATTTCTCAAACGCAACACCTTGAATATACATCAAACAATAATTGTTTTCTTTGCAATCCTTTTCAGCACTTTGTTTCAAACCCATAGGTGCACGTGATAAAGCATCAGCAATAATATTTGAAGATCCCTGTATGTAAACAATACTAAAATCAAATTCCTGTAGATACGGCGCCCATCGTGGCAATCTTCCATGTGTTAATTTTGTTGACATAAGAAATTCCAGAGCTCGATGATCAGTGTAAACCTTAGTATGTCTGCCATACAAAAATATGCGAAATTTTGTGAAAGCCCATACAACAGACAAAGCCTCAAGTTCCGTAATCGAATAATTCTTTTCTGATTTAGAGAGAACACGACTTCCAAATGCAATAGTTTTCTGTACTACAACGCCGTTTTCTTCTATCTCTTGAAATAAGTGTGCACCTAGGCCTTTGTATGATGAGTCCGTCGCCAAACAAAAATCTTTAGATAAATCCGGGTGTGAAAGAAGTGGAGCAGCAACTAAAGCATCACGAAGTTGTTCAAATTCTGATTGAGCTTCCTCATCCCAACACCAATTAGATTTATTTCGAGATAGTTCACATAAACGAGGTGTGGTCAAATCGTCCAATTTAACAAAGCGTCTAAGAAAATTACAGACACCAAGGAAACTACGAACGTCACGTCTTGTGGTAGGAACAGCATAATTACGAATAGCGTCTAGTTTTTCTGGACCAGGAAGAATACCTTCTGTAGAAATAATATGACCAAGGAATTTCACCTGAGAACGACCAAATTCAGATTTTTCCAAGTAATGCCAACTCTTGCAAAAATACGTAATAATGAATCCAAATTATTGTTGTGCTCACTCCAAGAACGTTTAGCAATAAGAATATCGTCAACATATCAAGTAATATTGTCACGAAGATAAACAGGTAAAATTTCGTTTAAACTACGAATGAATGCTGCTGAAGATACAGTAAGTCCAAATGGTAATTTCCGAAATCACTTTTGGGTAAAATAGTCATATCTGGTTATTCTTTAACGACTCTCTAGATAGATTGATAGTCGAAGAGTAGTTTTGATAGATACAAAGAATAGTAAAAGAGTAGGCAGCGGTGCAGAAAACTAAAAGGGAAATAGCACCACTACAGCTCGGGGCCCTGTGCACGCTACGGCACATATTCACTTAGTGTAGCGAATCCCCTGAGGACTTTAATAGCCGCACATAAATTCCAGTTTGTGACTTAATGGCCAATTTGATGGAAGTGCGTACATAAATTGATCTAACCATGAACATGGATGTATGTCGTTCTTAGAATTGCGAAAGGTCTTAAATTTCCGAACAGTTAAGAAGTGTTTATAGTCAAAGTTTTCTCCTCGTGGCGACAAAGACCTACCGCGTCTGTCCCAGTCCCAATGTTGATTATTGTCAAGTTCGCGCGCCTGGCGCTCTCTTGTTGCATCTCGTAAATGAAATACATTATCATCTACAAAACCCGCTGCTATCGGTGATTCCAAATTTCTTCTGCTGTCTTTTCCAACAATTTCGCTTTCAATATGTTTGACTTGCTTTCGTAATGCCTCAAATTCCCTTTTAACATGATCATTAAATTTTCCCTGATTTTCAACATGCTTATTTATGTTCTGGTACTCTTCGGTTTCTGCAAATGGCAATGGAGCTGTATCATCTGAATCTCTGTCCCCATTTAAACTAAGACTTGTCAGTTTATCTGAAATCTCCTCAACTCTTCCCGATGAGTCACCTATTTTTTCTTTCTGTTTATTTACGTCTCCCGTAAGTGTCGCGACTCGGGTTTTGGTATTGTCACATTTGGTAGTTAACTGTTCATACTGTTGTGTTAGGTTATTTATTCTGTCATTTGGTATGGATTCCTCAATTCTTTCAAGTATTTCTTCCTTATCGTGTGCACGTTGTAAATTTAACTCTGAAAATTTTTGTACTATCACGCGATATCTTTCTTCCTGTTCTCTATCCTGTTCCTTTTGTCTGATTTCTATTGAAATTAATCTATTATTGTGAGCATTCAGAATCGGTTGTACTTCTTCTCTAATTTCTTTCTTTGATTCATCTTTCATGTTTTTGAAACATGTCCCTATTCGTGAGCCTAACTCTGTTTCCATTGTTTCCTTCTCGGTTTTAATTGTTCCTATTTGTGAGCCTAACCGTGTTGCCATTGCTTTCATCTTGGTTCATCTTGTTCCTATTTCTGTTTTAATTGTTCCTATTTGTGATCCCACTGTTTTTAATTCAGATCCCAAATTTAATATTGCACTCATCAACTGTTCCATATTAACTGGTTCGAAATTGTCTTCATCCCTAACATTTCCCGCAAAACCAACTTCTTTCGTCAAAGCTGTAAAGCTATCTGTGTTCGATACTATTCCAGAATCTTCTGTCGTTAATCTCGTATTCTGAAAATTTTTTGATTGTGAAAAATTTTGAACTGGTTCCGGACTATTTTCCCGACTTATTAAATTGTTTTCCACTTCATTATTCATCATACTGTTCTCCTGTGTTGGCGAGTTCGCCATGTCAACAATTTCGTCGTTCTGACTATCCATCATTTTTGCCTTTTTCATCGATCGCGTAATCATTTACAAAACATAGAAAACTCGTCACTATACGAAAATTACACACAATATGACACTTTATGAGCAACAATACCATTCACACGAAATGCTTCCCTCAAACACGATTAACGAACAATTCAAATCTTCATAATTGCACAAAATTGTCAAACGTGTATACAAGACATCAAAAATTAAATTCTGCAAAAATACCATTAGAAGAAAGACAACTACAAATGTTCATTACCAAATCTACACATGCAATATAGGCTATAATTACTAAACTACAAATTACTGCAACAATACTACTGTCTGCTATTTTTACTATCAAAAGAATTCCAAGGGACGATCCAAAGCAGCGGTCGCCACGTGCATGGGGGGTTAATTAAATATTATGCAAATATTTTTAATTTTAGTAGCTGTATGTCCAATTACGCAGTCTCGAAACCGGTTGGCCCTGACTAGTATTAGTACGCAATCTGACTGCATAGAATAACAACAAAGGATGAAAGAAAACTTCCGTTAACACAATTAATTAATTAATTCCCCAGCAACTATAAAGCCTACGAAACAACAAAACACAAGTGTAACTGTTCTGTGTGTGGAAGTGTGATTCAACGTACACATCTGGCACGGTTCTTCCTCAATAAGACAAGGTATTTTAAGCACCATTTACACTGAAGTAATTAAAAAAAACCAAAAATGCTATAATTGCACATAAAAACCAGAACTACACTCTAATACATGAACACAAGCCAGATGCTTTGTTGACTGAACCTGTGACCAAGAGACATTGTTAGTTACGACATTTGAAATAATATTTTTTTTTACTGTCATATATATTAACGAAACATACACTCTGATCATTACAACATCCGCAATCGAACAGCATAGGCTGTCTAGCCCATCAGAACAACTGCATAAAACATGCTCACAACTAGTCACGGCTACATCAGAACTCCTACTGCCCACTTCTCAATAAACACTCTCCACTACGACTTCTCGACAAGCACTCTCCACCACCACATCTCAACAAGCACTCTCCACCACCACATCTCAACAAGCACTGCCAGTGGAGGCGGCTGAATAATACTCTTTGACGCAATCTCTGGCGCTGTGACTCAGTGTAGCCACCTTTCAACTTATCACAAATAAAAAAAGAAAAGGACATTGGCGGCCGGTCAATTGCATCACCATATCAAGACTTCACGTTATCTCATCTTAAACTGACAGTGAAACAGCCAGCCGTGATGGCTGAGCGGTTCTAGGCGCTTCAGTCCGGAACTGCGCAGCTGCTACGGTCACAGGTTCGAATCTTGCCTCGGGCATGGATGTGTGTGATGTCCTTAGGTTAGTTAGGTTTAAGTAGTTTCAAGTCTAGGGGACTGATGACCTCAGATGTTAAGTCCCATAGTGCTTGAAGCCATTTGAATTTTTTTGACAGTGAAACAGATAAATACGGTTTAGGAAATGGTTTATTTTAAATAAGAACATCTGATAGCTTAAGTAATAAATTGCCACAAAATGTGGTCTAGCGGTAGCGTATTTGATAACTAATCAGAACTTCCCAGGCTCAAAACCCGCCACCGCTTAGACTTTGACTAATAATCAGCAATGGCAGCCGAAGACTTCCTGCATAAGGAGTCACCTTCCTCCTGGCAACAGCCTTGTCAAAGAGGGCGGAGGAGTGGCCAGAGATTCGGGCCACTCTCGTGTCCTAGGGTTGGGAAACTGCCCCTAAAGGCGGAAGAATCAGCAGTGATCATTGGACTGAGGATGCAGAAGGGAAAGGAAACCACTGCACTAAAGACACGTAACGTGTATTCACAGGACAAGTCACCTGTAATTGAAAAAGTGTCATGATGATCTCTACATTGGCAAAATTTTCCGGAATAGTCCCCCATTCGGACACCCGGGAGGGGAATGTTAAGGGGGAAGTGACTATGAGAAAAAGATTGAATAATCAACGAAAAGATAACGTTCCACGAGTCGGGGCGTGGAACGTCAGAAGCTTGAACGTGGTAGGGGAAATAGAAAATCTTAAAAGGGAAATGAAAAGGCTCAATCTAGATATAGTAGGGCTCAGTGAGGTGAAACAGAGAGAAGAAGAGGATTTCTGGTCAGATGAGTGTAGGGTAATATCAATAGCAACATAAAATGGTATAATGGCAATAGGATTCGTTATGAATTGGTAGGTAGTGCAGAGAGTGTCTTACTGTGAACATTTCAGTGATAGGGTTGTTCTTATCGGAATCGAGAGCAAACCAACACCAACTATGATATTACAGGTACACAAGACGAGGTCGCAAGCTGAAGATGAAGAGATAGACAAAGTACACGAGGATACTGAAATAATAATACATTATGTAAAGGGGGATGAAAATCTAATAGTCATGGGGAACTGGAACGCAATTGTAGGAAAAGGAGTGCAAGAAAAACTTACAGGAGAATATTGACTTGGAACAAGGAATGAGAGAGGAAAAGACTGATTGAGTTCTGTAATAAATTTCAGCTAGTAATGGCGAATACTCTATTCAAGAATAACAAGAGGAGTAGGTAGACTTGGAAAAGGCCCGGTGATATGGGAAGATTTCAATTAGATTACTTCATGATCAAGCAGAGATTGCGAAATCAGATACTGAATTTTAAGGCGTACCCAGCAACAGATACAGACAAAGATCATAATGTAGTAGTGATGAAGAATAGCCTGGAGTTTAAGACATTAGTCAGGAAGAACCAATACGCAAGGAAGTGGAATACGGAAGTACTAA